>NC_052075.1:35655208-35915208 GCF_015852505.1 Tachyglossus aculeatus | reverse complement strand
CTAACATCCAGAGGAGACATAGCAACAGCCCTTGATATTTGGGGATCAACAAGAAGACTATTTATTTCTTTAAAGACCAGATAGGAGCTTTGTCCAGATAATCAGACCTCCTGAGTTTAGATTGGGCAAAAGAAAGGAAATCCTCAAGGCCTTAGAATAGAATGACAGCTACGTTCCTGAGTACTATTTTCTCTCTCTCTTACTGACAAATGTAAACACTTCCTTCCCTCAATCCTCTCCGGCACCAGGGAACAAGTCAAAGCAGGGGTTTTTATCATGGAAATGGGCTCATTATTTTCCCCCTACACACACACTTTTTATTTGGAATTTTATTTTGGTATTTGTTAAGTGCTTACTAAAGTGCCAAACACTGTTCTAAGCCCTGGGGTAGATAAAAATTAATTAGGCTCGACAGAGTCCCTGTCCTGCATGGAGCGCACAGTCTAAGTAGGAGCAAGAACAAGATGTGTCCAACTTTTCCAGTCAGAATTCCTTCCCATTTATTGGTCCCTCTGACACATTTAGAATCAGTCAGGATAATTAGCCTATCAGTCTAATGCCTGAGTATATGGAGACCAGCGATACTTGGATTTTATCTGTAGCTCACTCAAAAATCCATATTCACATCATGCAGAAACTCCACCTCCTTCCTGCCCCCTTTTCAACTCTTCTATATTTCCCAGCAGTATCTCTAGAGGAGATCTCTTGCCTCCTCTCAAAACCCACCCCCTCCACCTCCAACCCTATTCCTTCGTACCTTATCAAAACTTTCAGCCCCACCACCCCTTCTTCCCTCCCTAACAGCATCTTCAAGTCTTTGCTCTCCAATGGCTTCTTCCCCACTGCTTTCAAACATGCCCATGTCTTCCATTTCCTAAAAAAAAATTGCCTTGATCCCACGGCCCTCCAGTTATCACCCCATCTTCCTCCTATCCTTTCTCTCCAAACTCCTTGAGTGAGTTGTGTACACTTGCTTTCTCAAATTCCTCTCTTTCAATTCCTTCCTTGACCCTCTCCAATGTGGCTACTGTCTCCTTCACTCCACAGAAATCTCCTTCTCAAAGGTCACCAATGATGGCCTCTATTCCATCCTAATCCCCCTTGACCTCTCCACTGCCTTCGACACTGTGGACCACCCCTTTCTCCTGGCAATGTTATCCAACTTTGACTTCACTGACTGTCCTCTCCTGATTCTCTTCTTACCTCTCTGGCCGTTCATTCTCAGTTTCATTCATTCAATCGTATTTATTGAGCACGTATTGTGTGCAGAGCACTGTACTAAGCGCTTGGGAAGTACAAGTTGACAACATATAGAGACGGTCCCTACCCAACAGCGGGCTCACGGTCTAGAAGGGGGAGACAGACAACAAAACAAAACATATTAACAAGATAAAAAAATAGAATAAATATGTACAAATAAAATATATAAATAAATAGAGTAATAAATATGTACAAACATATACATATATACAGGTGCTGTGGGGAGGGGAAGGAGGTAAGGCCAGGGGGATAGGGAGTGGGGGAGGGGGACAGGAAGGAGGGGGCTCAGTCTGGGAGTTTCCTTCACGGGCTCCTCTGCCTCCCACCCCCTAACTGTGGGGGTCCCTCAAGGTTCAGTTCTGGGCCCCCTTCTATTCTCCATTTGACCAGTGCAGGATGTCTGGTCAACTCACCCAGGTGAACTGGCTCACCTTGCCTCTGACAGGGCTGGAAAAAGCAGCTTCACTGAGGCTCATCCAGGTGCCAGTCAGATCCTGGGCTTCCTGGGCTTCCTGGAGCAACTGAAAACTTTCTCCTATTGAGCTGTGGGCTAGGAATCTCATTCTACATCCAACGGGGGCACGATTTCACCCCTGTTATTGACAGCTAAAAGTAGAACTGCTTCTTTTCCTGTGGAAAGTTGAAGGTTTGGAACCTGAAGAGTTTTCAGAGCATCCACAGTCCTCTGGTGGGACTTTCCGGAAGGGTTTGGACAGCTGTGGGGGTTAGAGACGCAGCAGTATGGAGGAGAGGTCTCCTCTTTTTCCTCCTCCCTCTCCTTAGCCTCTTCAGCAGCAACTACTGCTGTCACCTCTGCCTCTGTCAATCAATCAATCGTATTTATTGAGCACTTAGTGGGCAGAGCACTGTACTAAATACTTGGGAGAATAGACTATAACAGAATTGGGAGACTTGTTGCCTGCCCACAGTGAGCTTACGGCCTAGAATGGGAGACAGACTTTAATATAAATAAATTACTAATGTGTACCTGATTGCTGTGGGGCTGAGGGAGGAGGGACTAAAGGGAACAAATACAAGTGCAAGGGCGAGGCAGAAGGGAGTGGGAAAAGAGGAAATGAGGTTTACTCAGAGAAGGCCTCTTGGAGGAGTTGTGTTCTTAATAAGGCTTTGAAGGTGGGGAGAGGGATCATCTGTCAGATATGAAGAGGGAGGGTAGTCCAGGCCAGAGGCAGGATGTGGGCGACGGGACAGCGGCGAGGAAGATGAGATCGAGGTACAGAGAGTCGGTTGGTGTTGGAGAAGTGAAGTGTGTGGACTGGGTTGTAGGAGGAAATCAGGAATGTAGGGTAGGAGTGGGCAAGGAGATTGAGTACTATAAGACCAGTGCTAGAAACAGCTTGGATGTGGGAAGCTGTATTGGCAAAAGCAAGCTGGGGCGGCTGATGGCAGAGGAAATCGTGGCAAAGCAAGCCTGTAGTCTCTCTCTTCCTCGCCCCTCTCCTCCCACTCTATTCTGCTTCTGTCTCCTTTCCCTTCCATCACCATTCCCGCCCCCACCTATTTTCTGCCTACCCAGCCCTGCTCCTAAAGCCCCTCCCCAGCTCTTCCTTGAACCCCAGAGGGCTGCTGCCTTCCTGGATTCCTGCAAGGCTGCCACACCCTCGAAATTCCTGTTTTCCTAGAAGAGGAAGGGGAAGGATGGAGCTCAGTAGGAGTGGCAGGCTGCACAGTAGAAAGGGGCAGGGAAGGACCCTCCCTTTCTTGTCTCCAACCCCCCAGCCCTCCCAAAATTGGATTCCCATTTGGTCTGGAGGGGCCGCCGGGTAACTGGGAAGAGCACATTATATACCGATGTGTCAACGGCTGATCCACCCTCAGACCCACCGGACCAAACTGCCCAATGTGCAGGCAAGGAGAGGGGCAGAGTCTGGCCACAAGCAGAGCAACTGACCAGAGCAGAGTGAGCCTTCAACACTTGGATTTACCTCAAATCTTCCCTTTTTTAAAAGTATTGGCTAATACCGTATCCCCCATTTAACAGATGAGGTAACTGAGGCACAGAGAAATTAAGTGACTTGCCCAAGGTCACACAGCTGGAAGTGGCTGAGGCGGGATTAGTGGCTAGGCCATCCCACACTGCTATTTGCCCAAGGTCACACAGTGGTAGAACTAGGATTAGAACCCAGGTCCTTCCGCCTCCCAGTCCTGGGCTCTATCCACTTAGTGAGGGAGCTTCAGGCAATGCCTCCGCTTCTTGCCTCCCTTTTCCCCGTGACCTTCAAGCTGTAAACTGATGGCGTATCCATCCCATCGGATAGCATGGCCAACTGGGGTTCGGATTAGAAGTGTCAGCGTTGGCTAGGACTCTTTGAAATGTGATGCTTCTCTGCAGAGAGGAGTCTGCAGCCATCGGTGTAAAGATTGTAATCTCTGGCCTTCCTGTTCATGATTTACAGTCTTGACCCGAGCCTCTATTTTGGCCTGAGCTCGGTCACCTTAAGCTGCCAGCGGACACTAGTTCTGAGTGATTAGGGCAACACGAGGAGCCAAATATAATGTCAGAGTCGTGCCTCTTCGCCAGCGGCCACTGTTAGGGATGTGAGACAACGGGGAATTTGAATGACTGCAGGAGGCCGAGCTCTGATATATGAACCACGTCCGCAATAATAAATTTTAACTGCTGAAAATTTTAACAGCAGATTCTCCCCCGCCGGGCTCTTCACACTTTAATCCGCACAATACACACATGGATTTGTAATTAGGGGAAACTCTGGCCTCTCTTGATTCTATTAGAAGATCGAAAGGTTGGGATCCCCCGTCTCTTTCCCTTTTGCTACAGTGGTTCAGGAAAGAGTTTTAGGGAGGCTGTTTCTAAAGAGAAAGCAGAACCAAAATTGCAACTCTGGACTTGGGTGTGCTGTGATATTCTTGTGGACTATCTCAATCAACTGATCAATTAGAACAGTGCTTGGCACATAGTAAGGGCTTAACAAATACCATTATTATTATTATTCTCAGTTGGTAGTATTTACTGAACCAATACTGTGTGCAGAGGAGGAGCGATGATATTTATGGAGCGCTGAATGAGTGCCATTTACTGTGCTAGGTGATTGGGAGATAATAATAGAAGTAGAACTAGTAGCATGTATCAACTGCTCAGCATGGCCTAATGGATAGAGCACAGGCCTGGGAATCAGAAGGACTTGGGTTCTAATCCTGGCTCCGCCATTCATCTGTCATGTGACCTTGGACAACTCACTTCACTTCTTTCTGCCTCACTTACCTTATCTGTAAAATGGGAATTAGGACTGTGAGCCCTATATGGGACAGGGACTGCGTCCAACTCGATTACCTTGCACCTACCCCAGTACTTAGTAAAGTACCTGGAACATAGTAAGTGCTTAACAAATACCACATTTATTATTATTATTGCCCTCTTGGTGCGATGCACTGTGTTAGGTGCTTGGGGAGTGCAGAATAAAGAAGTGACACATTCCTTACCCACAAGGAGCTTATGATCCAACGGGGGAAACAAATATAGTGTGGCCTAAATCAGTAGTTGAGTAGATGTGTATTCACGACTGCTGAGGTGGGAATAATAATAATAATAATAATGGCATTTATTAAGTCCTTACTATGTGCAAAGCACTGTTCTAAGCACTGGGGAGGATACAAGGTGATCAGATTGTCCCACGTGGGGCTCACAGTCAATCCCCATTTTACAGATGAGGTAACTGAGGCACAGAGAAGTGAAGTGACTTGCCCAAAGTCACACAGCTGACAGTTGGCAGAGCCAGGATTTGAACCCATGACCTCTGAATCCAAAGCCTGTGCTCTTTCCACTGAGCTACGCTGCTTCTCATATGAAGAAGCTCTTAAGTGCTAGAGCAGGATGAAGGGTTGTTATGACCAAACATGCTGGGAAATTAATTGGGGAAGGTTATTGAAGGAGATGGGACTTTAGGAGGGCTTTGGATATGGGAGCTTGTCTCTAGACTGTAAGCTCACTGTGGGCTGGGAACGTGTCTACCTACTCTGTTATAATGTACTCTCCCAGGGGCTTAATACGGTGCTCTGCATCAAGTAAGTGCTCAATACATGTGATTGATTGATTCGGGAGACCTGTTGTCTGTTTAATGTGGGAAGCAGGGCATTGTGAGCTCATTGTGGGCAGGGAATGTTATTGCTTATTGTATTGTACTTTCCCAAGCTCTTAGTACAGTACTCTGCACACAATAAGTGCTCAATAAATACGATTGAATGAAAGCGGGTGGGGGGGGTTGATATAAACTGTGAGCTCCTTATGGGCAGGGAATGTGTCTACCAACTCTGTTGCACTGTATTCTTCCAACTTCTTAATACAGTGCTCCGCACATTGTCACTGCTCAGTAAACACTATCGGCTGATTGACTGAAATTGTGGTAGTAGAGTTGAGAGCGAAATAGAGCTAGGAGTGTGGCTTGGGAGAGGCAGGTCCTGCTCCTAACAAACTTGCAATCCAACAAGGGAGACAGAATGACACATGCTGAGAAGCAGTGAGGCCTAGTGGAAAGAGCATGGTGCAGGGAGTCAGAAGACCTGGGTTCTAATCCCTGCTCTGCCACTTGTCTGATGTGCGATCTCTGGCAAGTCAATTCTCTTCTTTGTGCCTCAGTTACCTCATCTGTAAAATGGGATTAAGACTGGAGTCCCACATGGGACATGGACTGCACCCATCCTGATTTGCTCATATCTACCCCAGTGCTTAGTACAGTGTCTACAGCGTGGCTCAGTGGAAAGAGCCCGGGCTTTGGAGTCAGAGGTCACGGGTTCAAATCCTGGCTCCGCCAGTTGCCTGCTGTGTGACCTTGGGCAAGTCACTTAACTTCTCTGTGCCTCAGTTCCTTCATCTGTAAAATGGGGGTTAAGACTGTGAGCCCCCGTGGGTTAACCTGATCACCTTGTAACCTCCCCAGCGCTTAGAACAGTGCTTTGCACATAGTAAGCGCTCAATAAATACGATTGATGATGATGATGATGATAGTAAGTGCTTAATAAATGCCATTATTATTATTATTATTATTATTATTATTATAGTAAGCGCTTAACAATACTCATTAAAAAATAGTCGTGGGATCAAGACAAAGAACAAGACTATAACTTTTGATAGAAAGAATGCACAAGTTAAAAAATTCTTTCTTTTTTTTAATCAAACCATTCTCTGCTTCATTTTCAAAGTGGGCATTTAAATTGTGCAGGAATGTTAGTCAAGTTCAACACTGTTGAAGACGAAGCAATCTCCACCCAAACAGGCTCGTTTTAAACATGCGGGAACCTCTAGATGGCACCGTTGGTTTGTTTGATTAATCTCAGCGAGAACATTTTATTTTTTTATCCCCTCCCCTGCCACATTCCTGCTCTGGAAAGCAAACGCGTTCTGCAAACAAAGGGTCATCACACATGTTCCCTGGCTTCCGCTTTTATATTTAGAGTGGTCGCAGTCAACGGGTTGGAAGAGTAAGTAATTATTAACCAGTCGCATGGGCGCCAAAAACTGATGGCATGATTCATAGTTGATGGGAAAGAAACATCAATGATGACCAGACAAGAGGTGTTTTTCAGGCGTTCCTGGAATACGTACAGAAAGGTAAAAAAAAATCTCTCGTCATTCTGCCCGGGCATGGCCTAGTGGCTAGAGCACAGGCGTGGGAGTCAGGAGGACCTGTGTTCTAATCCTGACTCTGCCACAGGTCTGCTGTGTGACTTCGGGCAAGTCAGTTTACTTTTCTGTGCTTCAGTTACCTCATTTGTAAAATGGGGATAAATAATGTGAACCCCATGCGGGACATGGACTGTGTCCAATCTGATTGGCTTGTATCTACCCTGGCGCGTAGTGCAGTGCCTGACGTATTGTAAGCGTTTAACAAATACCATAAAAAAATAAATGCCCAACAGGATGACCACTTGACTGTCTGCATGCCTGTCCGCAGAATAATGACTGTCTACTTGTTAAGCTAAGCTCTTACTATGTATCAAGCACTGGGGTAGATACAAGATAATCAGATGGCCACAATCCCTGTCCCAAATGGGACTCGCAGTCTAAGGGAAGAGGGAGAACCGATATTGAATCCCCCTTTGACAGCTGAGAAAACTGAGGCCCAGAGAAGTGAAGTGACTTGCCCAGGGTCACAGAGCAGACAGGTGACAGAGCTGGGATTAGAACCCCTGGCCTCTGACACTCAGACCTGTGCTGGTTCCAACAGTTCATCTGAGGGGCGGCCCTGAAGCTCCTTTATCAGAAGCAGTGTGACCCCGAGGCAAGAGTGTGGGCCAGAAAGTCTGAAGCCCTAGGTTCTAATCCTGGCACCACCACCTGTCTGCTCTGTGACCCTGGGCAAGTCACTTCACTTCTCTGGGCCTCAGTTACCTCATCTGCAAAATGGGGATAAAGATTGTGAGCAGCATGTTGGACCGGGACTGTGTGCAACCCAATCGCCTTGTATCTACCCCAGCACTTAGGACAGTGCCTGGTACATGCTTAACAGATACAACAACTAGGAAGAAATGACCATGAAAAGGGTACCAAAATGGAAGAGAACCTTCTTGAGAGTGTGTCTAGAGGGAAGAAACAACCAGTCTGGATTGAATGAGCGGTCCTGAATAATAATTAGTAATTATAATTAATAATTCCCTCTAGACTGTAAGCTTCTTTTGGTCAGGGAAAGTGTCTATCAACTCTGTTGTACTGTACTCTTCTGAGTGCTTGGCACAGTGCTCTGCATTTTTTTCTAAAAATGCGACTTGTTAAATGCTTACAATGTGGCAGACACTATGGTCATGGGTTCTAATCTCAGCTCCACCACTTGTCTGCTATGTGACCTTGGGTGAGTCACTTAACTTCTCTGTGCCTCAGTTACCTCATCTGTAAAATGGGAATTGAGATTGTGAGCCCCACATGGGACAAGGACTATGTGCAACCTTATTTGCTCGTATCTACCCCAGTGCTTAGTGCAGTGCCTGGCACATAGTAAGCGCTTAACAAATACCATTATTATTATACCAAGTGCTGGGGAGGGCACAAGCTGAACAGGTTGGACACAGCCCATGCCCCAAGTGGGGCTCACAGTATTAATTCCCATGCTACAGATGAGGTAGCTGAAGCACAGAGAAGTGAAGTGACTTACCCAAGATCACACAGCAGACAAGTGGTGGAACTGGGATTAGAACCCAGATTCTTCTGACTCCCAGGCCCGTGTTTGATTAATAGTATCTCCATCTGGATGTCCGCCCGCCACCTAAAGCTCAACATGTCGAAGACTGAACTTCTTGTCTTCCCTCCCAAACCTTGCCCTCTACCTAACTTTCCCATCTCTGTTGACGGCACTACCATCCTTCCCGTCTCACAAGCCCGCAACCTTGGTGTCATCCTCGACTCCGCTCTCTCATTCACCCCTCACATCCAAGCTGTCACCAAAACCTGCCGGTCTCAGCTCCGCAACATTGTCAAGATCCGCCCTTTCCTCTCCATCCAAACCGCTACCCTGCTCATTCAAGCTCTCATCCTATCCCGTCTGGACTACTGCATCAGCCTTCTCTCTCATCTCCCATCCTCGTGTCTCTCTCCACTTCAATCCATACTTCATGCTGCTGCCCGGATTATCTTTGTCCAGAAACGCTCTGGACATATCACTCCCCTCCTCAAAAATCTCCAGTGGCTACCAATCAATCTGCGCATCAGGCAGAAACTCCTCACCCTGGGCTTCAAGGCTGTCCATCACCTCGCCCCCTCCTACCTCACCTCCCTTCTCTCCTTCTACTGCCCAGCCCGCACCCTCCGCTCCTCCACCGCTAATCTCCTCACCGTACCTCGCTCTCGCCTGTCCCGCCATCGACCCCCGGCCCACGTCATCCCCCGGGCCTGGAATGCCCTCCCTCTGCCCATCTGCCAAGCTAGCTCTCTTCCTCCCTTCAAGGCCCTGCTGAGAGCTCACCTCCTCCAGGAGGCCTTCCCAGACTGAGCCCCTTCCTTCCTCTCCCCCTCGTCCCCCTCTCCATCCCCCCCCTTCTTACCTCCTTCCCTTCCCCACAGCACCTGTATATATGTATATATGTTTGTACATATTTCTTACTCTATTCATTTATTTATTAATTTTCTTGTACATATCTATTCTATTTATTTTATTTTGTTAGTATGTTTGGTTTTGTTCTCTGTCTCCCCCTTTTAGACTGTAAGCCCACTGTTGGGTAGGGACTGTCTCTATATGTTGCCAATTTGTACTTCCCAAGCACTTAATACATTGCTCTGCACATAGTAAGCGCTCAATAAATACGATTGATGATGATGATAGTAGTAGAAGAAGTAGTAGTAATAACAGTAATGATAACAACAACACCACTTGCCCCCGCCACCACTTCCCTCCTTAACAGCCATCCTCAACTCTTCTCTCTCCACTGGCTTCTTCCCCATTGCTTTCCAACATGCCCTTGTCTCCCCTATCCTAAAAAAACCCTCCCTTGACCCCACGGCTCCCTCCAGTTATCACCCCACCTCCCTCTTACCATTCCTCTCCAAAGTCTTTGAGTGAGTTGTCTACACACATTCTCTCAAATTCCTCTCCTCCAATTCTCTCCTTGACCCCCTTCAATTTAGCTTCCATCCCCTTCGCTCCTTCAAAACTGCACACTCAAGTGTCACCAATGATCTCCTTCTTGTCAAATCCAACGGCTTCTACTACAACCTAATCCTCCTCAACCTCTCCACTGCCTTCGCCACCGTGCCACTCCCTTCTCATGGAAATGTTATCCAACCTTTGCTTCACTGACACAGTCCTCTCCTGGTTCTCCTCCTGTCTCTCTGGTCATTCATTTTCAGTCTCCTTCGCCTCCTACCCCCTAACTGTGGGGGTCCCTCAGTGTTCAGTTCTGGGTCCCCTTCTGTTGTCCATTTTACCCACTCCCTTGGAGAACTAATTTGCTCCCTTGGCTTAAAATACCACCTCTATGCAGATGATGCCCAAATCTACACCTCCAGCCCTCGTCTGTCTACCTCTCTGCAGCCTCGCATTTCCTCCTGCATCTCTACTTGGATGTCCTTCTGTCACCTCAAGCTTAACATGTCCAAAACAGAACTCCTTAATTTTCCACCCAAACCCTATTCTCCCCCTGACTTTCCCATCACTGTAGACAGCACCACCATCCTTCCTGATAATAATAATAATAATAATAATAATAATAATAATAATAATAATAATTTATTAGTATTTGTTAAGTACTTACTGTGTGCCAGGCACTGTTCTAAGCACTGGGGTAGATACAAGTTAATCAGGTTGTCCCACATGGGGCTCAAAGTCTTAGTCCCCATTTTACAGATGATGTAACTGAGGCACAGAGAAGTTAAGTGGCTTGCCCAAGGTTACCCAGAAGACAGGTGATGGAGCCAGGATTAGAATCCATGTTCTATGACTTCCAAGCCCGTGCTCTTTTCACTAAGCAACACTGCTTCTCTAACAGCTTGTCTCACAAGCCCATAACCTTGGTGTTATCCTTAACTCCTCTCTATCATTCAACCCACATGTTCAATCCAACACTGAATCCTGTTGTTCCCACCTTCATAACATCGCTAAAATCTGCCCTTTGCTTTCCATCCAAACTTCTACTACGTTAATACAATTGCCTGTCCTATCAAGCTTGGATTACTGCATCAGCCTCCTTGACTTCTTCTAGACTGTGAGCCCATTGTTGGGTAGGGACCGTCTCTATATGTTGCCGACTTGTACTTCCCAAGCGCTTAGTACAGTGCTATGCACACAGTAAGAGCTCAATAAATGCGATTGAATGAATCAGCCTCCTTGATGACCTTCCAGCTCCTGCATCTCTCCACTCCAAGCCTTACTTCATTCTGCTGCCTGGACCATTTTGCTACAAAAACATTCAGGACATGTTTTCCCACTTCTCAAAAAACTCCAGTGGTTGCCCATCCACCACTGCAAACAAAAACTCCTCACCGTTGACTTAAAAACACTCAATCACCTTGCCTCCTCCTACTTCACCTCGCTACTCTTCTACAACCCAGCCCGCACACTTCGGTCCTCTAATGCTAACCTTCTCACTGCTTCAATCTCATCTATCTCGCCGCCACTGACCCCTCGTCTACGTCCTGCCTCTGGCCTGTAATGCCCTCCCTCCTCAAATCTGACAGATAATTACTCTCCTCACCTAAAAAGCCTTATTGAGGGCACATCTCCACCAAGAGGCCTTCCCTGACTAAGCCCCTCTTTCCTCTTCTCTGTCTCCCTCCTGCATTATCCTGCCTTGATTTCTTTGTTCTTCCCCAGCTCCCAGCCCCACAGCATTTATGTACATATCTATAATTCATTTATTTATGTTGATATCTGTCTCTGCCTTCCTCTGGACTGTAAGCTCATTGTGGGCAGTGACTGTGTCTATGTTGTACTGTACTCTTCCAAATGCTTAGTACATTGCTCTGCACAGAGTAAGTGCTCAATAATACGATTGACTGAATGAACAACAATACTAAAACAATAATGATAATAGTGATATCGATTAAGCACTCACTCATTTCCTCAGTCCCCTGTGCAAACCTTCCAGGCAAGGCGAATGAGTGCAGTTGATGGGAGACCAAACACTATCTCCAGAATCATTTCCTGCACTCAGGCCCTCTCATCTTTTGTTCTTGATAGGAGAATCCATCATTCCTATTTGTCAGAGCATTGAGCTAAACACTAGGGTAGAAATAAGTTCATCACATGAGACCCAGCTTTTGTCCCCCATGGAGCTCAATCTAAAAGGAAGGGAGAATAAGTTATCCACACTTTCCAGATGAGGAAATGGGTGCTCAGAGAGTTTAAGTGACTTACCTAGGTTCACACAGCAGACAGTAACAGAGTGTCCAGAGTCATTGAACTCAGTAAGTTCCTTGTGAGCAGGGAACGTTACTGCGTCCATTGTATTATCCTCTCCCAACTGCTTAGTACAGTGCTGTGCACACATTAAGTGCTCAATTAATGAGAAGCAGAGTGGCCTATGAAAAACAGTGTAGCCGAGTGGATAGAGCATGGACCTGGTTCTAATCCCAGTTCCGCCATATATCTGTTGTGTTCCTGGGAAAATCACTTAACCTCTCTGGGCTTCAGTTTCCTCATCTGTAAAATGGGGATTAAGACTGTGAGCTCAAGTGGAACATGTACTGTGTCTAACTTGATTACCTTGTATCGACCCCAGCACTTACAAGAGTGCTTGGCACATAGTAAAGCAGCTTGAAGTAGCATGGCTCAGTGGAAAGAGCATGGGTTTTAGAGTCAGAGGTTCAAATCCTGGCTCCACCAATTGTCAGCTGTGTGACTTTGGGCAAGTCATTTAACTTCTCTGTGCCTCAGTTCCCTCATCTGTAAAATGGGGATTAAGACTGTGAGCGTCACGTGGGACAACCTGATCACCTTGTATTCCCCCAGTGCTTAGAACAGTGCTTTGCACATAGTAAGTGCTTAACAAATACCATTATTATTATTATTATTATTATAGTAAGCGCTTAACAAATACCATCGTCATCATCATCATTACGTCCTTCCCAGTGCTCCACCTTCCTCCCCACTCTCTCCTTCGAAGTCCATCAGGGAAATCGGTTTCTTAACTTATAAATCTCTGGGTGACCTATTGTTTATAAAACACTTCAAGACCTGTAGATTATGATAAATAAGTGCTTAAGTGTCATTACAAAGAAA
The DNA here is from genome assembly GCF_015852505.1 of Tachyglossus aculeatus. Taxonomy (NCBI): domain Eukaryota; kingdom Metazoa; phylum Chordata; class Mammalia; order Monotremata; family Tachyglossidae; genus Tachyglossus; species Tachyglossus aculeatus. The sequence goes on along the minus strand of NC_052075.1, from coordinate 35,902,267 downwards.
GACTAGAGACTTCCTTTTTCAACAGTTCTGAATGAACTAAAGGAAAGCCTCATAAAAGCACAGTTCTAGAATGGCTATTTTCCCTGCTAATATTTCATTTCCTCTTTTCAAAACTCTCTATTGTCAGCAGATAATAAAGACACAATCAAATCAAGGAAACCTGGCAGAACAGATTTGGGGAAATAAAACAAATCCAGTTGCTGAACTGAAACAAAGAGTCATTAATAATGTTGGAAAAACATTCCCCTCGGCCAGGTCCAAACTCAACATTCCTGGGGTTGGTCCAGGAGAGCACTTTGGGTTGAATTTAGGAGGAAGGGTTGAGTGTGTCTCCCCTACCCTGGGAACTCTAATCGGGATACTAATCCCATGAACGTGTTGGAAGGAGAGTTTTTCTGGTGGAGCAACGGAGAGTCTGTTTTGAAAAGTCTGAAGGTAGGAGCACACTATATGTCAACTTCGATTCTTGATGCGGAATAAAGTGGTTCAGTAGATATAGCTCATTCCACCAAGCAGATCATTGAGAAGGTTTTTCAACCTTGTTTTTAGTAAAGCATTTTTATTTTTCCTAAGGGCTTTTGGTTCAAAGACCTACTGACTGAAAAGCAGTATGGTTTAGTGGAAAGAGCACAAGCCAGGGCGTCAGAGAGCCTGGGTTTGAATCCTGGTTCTGCTACTTGCCAGCTGAGTGACCTTGGGGCAGTCGCTTAATTTCTCAATGCCTCAGTGTTGCCATCTGTAAAATGGGGATTTAATACCTGTTCTCCCCCCCCCCACCTTAGTTTGTAAGCCCCGTGTGGGACAGGATCTGTGTCCGACCTGATTTTCTTGTATCTACCCCAGAGCTTAGTACAGGACTTGGCATATTCATAGTAGGGCTTAACATAAACCATCTTTATTAGTTTATCATCACAAAAATCCTTTGGGATAGGGAGAAGTAGTGGGTATTAACCCTATTTTACAAAACAGGAAACTGAGGCACAGAAAATTTATGATTTGATGATGATGATGGCATTTGTTAAGCACTTAATACGTGCCTAGCAGTGTACTAAGCCCTAGGCGAGATACTAGATAAGTAGGTTGAACACAGTCCCTGTGCCACGAGGGGCTCACAGCCTAAGGGGGTGGAAGAACAGGCACTGAACCCCCATTTTACAGATGAGGAAACTGAGGCACAGAGAAGTTAAGTAATTTGCCCAAAGTCCCACATCAGGCATGTGGCAGACCCGGGATTAGCCTAACCCACTTTTTAACCCAATTTAACCCTGTTTGTTTGTTGTTTTTTTGATGGCATTTGTTAAGCCTTTACTATGTACCAAGCACTGTTCTAAGCATGGGGTAATTACAAGCTAATAGGGTTGGACACAGTCACTGTTCCCCATGGGGCTCACAGTCCTAATCCCCACTTTACATATGAGGTAACTGAAGCACAGAGAAATGAAGTGACTTGCCCAGGGTCACACAGTAGACAAGTGTCAGAGCTGGGATTAGAACCTAGTTTTTCTGACACCCAGGCCAGTGCTCTTTCTGCAAGGCCTTGCTGTTTTCTTTTGCACAAGGTCACCCAACAGGCCACTGGCAGAGCTGGAATTAGATCCCAGCTCTCCTAATTGCACAATCCCATGGTTTTCCATTACACCACACAGGCATTTAGAGCAGATGCTCTCATAGCAGTAATTAGTAGACCAGGGGTAAGAGTTGCTTCCAAAGATGATGGTTACCCAGCAGCCTGGAGTAAGCAAAAGCTCTTAAATTTCCCACCTCGGATCCATTGCTTCTACCATCCCCTCTCTGCTTTGTAGACTATATCAATCAATGGTATTTATCGACCTCTTTATAATTATGATAATTACAATTATGGTACTTGTTAAGGGCTTACTATGTGCCAAGCAATGTTCTAAACTCCGGAGTAGATACAAGTCAATCAGGTTGGACACAGTTCCTTGTTCCACGTGGGGCTTGCCCTCCTAATCCCCCTTTTACAGAAGAGGTAACTGAGGCCCAGAGAAGTGAAATGACTTGCCCAAGGTCACAAAGCGGACATGTGGGAGAGCTGGGATTAGAATAACAGGTCCTTCTGACTTCCAGATGCATGCTCTTTCCACTAAGCCACACTGCTTCTTACTATGTGCAGAACACTGTACTAAGTGCTTGGGAGGGTTCAAAATAAACAAATTGGTAGGCACTCTCCTTGCCCCCAGGGAGATTTCAGCCTCTCTTTATTGCTAAATTGTACTTTCCAAGTGCTTAGTACAGTGCTCTGCACATAGTAAGGGCTCAATAAGTATGACTGAATGCATGAATACACCTTTTGAAAAGCCACTTCCTCCAGGAGGCATTTCTGAATTAATTTATTACCTTTTCTATCATGTTATTTACTTATTTGTTATTTATTTGCTTATTTTCCACTCATATTCTTATAAATACACAGCTTCCCATCATGGCTAAAATCATTCCTTTCCTCTCCATCCAAACTGTTTCTATCCTGATCCAAACACTTAACATGTCCCAGCTTTACTACTGCAACAGTCTCCTGGCTAACTTCCATGCCTCTTCCCACTACAGTCTTTGCTTCACACTGCTGCCTGGATCATTAAAAAAAAAAATTAAGTCCATGTCTCCCCACTCCTCAAGACCCTCCAGTGGCTTCTTGTCCAACTCCACATCTGATAGAAACTCTTTACCATCGTCTTTAAGGCACTCAATCAACTCTTCCCCTCCTACCTTACCTCACTGATCTCCTCCAGGCTGCAGAACTCACTCCTCTGACATCAACTTAATCACTGCACCTCAATCTCGTTTATCTCACAACTAACCCCTTGTCCACATGATGATGATGATGATAATGATGATGGTATTTGTTGAGTGCTTACTACTTGTCAAGCACTGTTCTAAGCACTGGGGTAGGTATAAGCTAATCAGGTGGGTCACTTTCCCTCTCTCATGGGGCTCGCAGTCTTATTCCCCATTTTACAGATGAGGTAACTGAGGCATAGAGAAGTCAAGTGACTTGCCCCAGGTCACACAGCAGACAAGCGGCAGAGTCGGAATTAGAACCCAGGTCCTTCTGACTCCCAAACCTGTGCTCTATTTACTAGTGCTTCTCTCTCTCTTACCTGAGGCTCCCGCTCCCCCATATACAACAGACCAGCACTCTCCCAACCTTCAAAGCCTTGTTAAAATCACACATCCTCCAAGAGGCATTCCCCAATTAATCCATCTTGTCCCCTATTCCCTCTCCTTTCCACAACACCTATGCACTTGGATCCTGGCTTTTTAGGGACTTGATATTCACTTTTCCCTCAATCCCACAGCACACATGTACTTATCTGTAATTTATTAATTTTATTATCCGTCTCCCCCACTAGACTTCGAGCACCTTGTGGCAGGGAAATTTGTCTACCAACTCTATTGTGTTGTACTCTCCCAAGCATTTAGTACAGTACTCTGCACACAGTAAGCACTACATTCATACCAATAATTGATTAATAGCTTCTCTCATATTCTGTAACAGTTGTAAACTGGTCAATCTGTGTCTGATTGTTGTCCCCTTTAGATGGCAATCCCTGGTAGGGATTAGGGCATGTTTGTTATCTGTTCTGTATGATCCCCAATCTCCAGTAATGTGGCGGAGAGGGTGGTGATGAGGAAAGCATGGAACCAGGCAATGAGAAATCTGAGTAGACTCAGGAAATGCCACGTTTATGCGCTAGAAGGGGGTCCTGCTTTTTCCTCTGCATAAGATCTCGAATGACCGCTGATGTTTTGTCAGAAAGACTATCGACTCCTAAAGAGGTGTCGGTGGATCAAGCACGAGCTCATCGGCATCTCACTGCACAGGATGAAGCTTTAAATTTTCAAGAGCAACAGCGAAGTCTGAGCTGCATCAGTCTCTGCCCCAACGGGCTCTTCAGATAAATGCCACCTTTTATCAATCTATTTCCTTATTCAAGTCCAATGTGGTCAAAGGGCCATGTATCAACTTGCAGAGGGAAAGAAAGGGTTTTACTGTTTATCCAAGAAAAATCGTTCCAAAAACAGGGAACTCTACCCTCTGCCTCCCAGATGAATAAATAAAGAGTAAGATCACATTGTCAGCATATGCCGCACTTAATGAATGGGTCTGCTTTATCCTGTTGTTTAGTGGCCAAGCACATGACTATGGGATAATGATCTTGATGGGCTTGGGCCCCAGATATTCTCTTCTTGGGCATTTTCAACATTAGTTTACTAAACGAACAGCATTTAATTAAGCAAGGATAATTCCTGGGAGCTTTACCTAAGACCATTAGCCCTGAGACAGTCATTAATTCCCTAAGACATGCCCTGGTATGAGATCATTATTATTATAATAATAATAACCCATTTGGGTTTACCCTCAGTGGACATGCACGCACGCACACACACACACACACACACACACACACGCACGCACACACACACTCCCTTTCAGAGATGGGCTATGCCCAAGTACCTCTGGGATGCTGATCTACCCCTACTTTCTCCACGGTGTCTAGATAAGATAACTAAGATTAAGCGCTTACCTATTTAGGTATATTCTGTGAGGCTGCCTCTCAGAAATGTCTGGGAAATTCCAGTCTCACAGTGGCTGGACCTTCAGTAGTTGTCTCAGAAAACCCCAAGATTCAATCTATCCCACGGCCTCTCCAGCCAGATTGAACCCAAACCCTGAATCTGCCTTCCAGTGTTTACAAACACTGCTGTATAGGATGACTATGATGATGTTTGGGCTCAGCACCACAGTGAAGAACCTTAATGGAAACCACCATTAGACTTTAGCCCGGTTTAAATTTTAGAAAAATGTAGTGGAATTCACTGTTGTCAAAACTTTTGAATCAGGCTCAGATTAGAAGTTTCTGGGCCTGAAGCCAGGAAAAAATTGGGGCCCTTTGGGGACAAAATTCAAAAAGCAGCCCCAAGTGCTTTTTCATTTTTGTGCTCTAAAGGTTACGGAATCTGTCTTCTTTCAAAGCGGCATACGTTCAACAGAACTCGATGAAAAATATTTGAAGGAAAAAGATTTTTATGAAAAGTTAGATTCAAAAAGAAGAATGAAAATACAATTTGGGGTCCCAGAAATTAAGGATCCTGGGCCACTGTGTAGCCAGATAGGCCTGCTTGCTGATGGTGGGAGAGCGGAGAGGGCCAGGGAACAAGGGCAGAGAGCCCATAAACTGACATGGAAATTTCCACCCAGCTGGAGAAGGCAGGTGGGACATGGTGATTTAAAAGATTCAGGTCCCTTAAAAAAAAAGACTCCTAATACGATCCAATCTATGAACCATTCCTACCCCTTATCTGCCACAAAAGAGCCTTAATGAGAAAGACACATGGTTTGTGGAGTCAGTGAGCAATGGCGTTTGGACATGTTTGGATGCCACGGATTTTTCAAAGTTGATCTCTTTCAGCCAAGGAAGATTTGATGCATTTTTGTCGTTCCAGGGGGGAGGTCCAGGGATTAGTAGCTGTCTGGGCTTGGGACTGCTGCCGGCCCGGGAGGGAGACACAGGACGGGCTTGGCAGGGCGGATTCAGAATCCTTTGCTGCTCTGATAGCCCTCAGATGGGATGAGCAGGAGGACTCCACACTGGAGTTCGCTTGGCCCTCGTAAGACAGCGACAGATTCACTTTAGCGTAGGCACGCTGGCACCCGTATTCATTATCTTTATCATTGTTCTCCTGAGGTCACACGGAAATGGCACATTTTAATTGAGTCAGACCTTCCAACTGAGTCACTTCATAGTGTGACCTTGCCCTTGACAAGCAATCCTTGTCTGGAACATATGCGGGCTCTTTCCTGGAGTGGCACAGACCAGGGAATGTGTCTGTTTATTGTTATATTGTCCTCTCCTAGGCACTTAGTACAGTACTCTGCACACAGTAAGCGCTCAATAAATTTGATTGAATCAATGAATGATTATCTTGATTCTCTCTTGGGTTTCTCTGACAAACACTTTGAAGAATGAAAATGAAAATACTCGCCAATCAGACTACCTCAAGAACAGCGATCCACCTCCCATCCTGGATCTTCTCAAATGTCTCTGTTCTTTAACTACCCCGAGGCCATGGCCAGCATGGTTGGTTAATAGGATATTTGGTTCTGTTAATGATGTGCTTTTCATTAGTGTAGATATGCTTCTGCAATTTTCCCAGTTCTCTGCTCCTGGGGCACATGGCAAGTCAATAGCTGTTATAAACCTCTCAGGGACGTGATCAATACCTTTGGCTGACGTAATCTGGACCTCTGCTGTAATTTACAACAAAGGACAGTTTGTGCGGTCCTCTATTTTATTACCCTCAATTCTCCAACTGAAATATTTCACAGGTTTATGACTGAAGGTTTTTGATACATGAGCATTTAATGACAAGACAGGAGAAAAGAGGCAAGGGGGAAAGGGAAAACTAGACTAGGACTTTGAAATGCCAGCTTTTTTTTCTGGGCAGGATATCTGAAGAAGTGCTCGCCCCCAACATTTTCGAGTGACCCCAGTGTGTGAATGGAGCAGGGACAAAAGAGTGGTTTCAAGTTACAAACTTTGGATTAAAAGGCAAAGCAAAGATCTGGGCTCTCCTCCTACATAGTAGTTAATATGCATTTGCCGATACTGGCCCTGGACACGATGTGTCAAGTGAGCTACATAGAGATGAAATCTCCAAGTTGGGTGCTATCTGTTCTACCATCACAGTGTTGTTAGGATCCCCACTTCCTCGGCATCCAAACTGCTACCGTGTTGATCCAAGAACATATCCTATACCACCTCGACTACCATATCTGCCTCTTCCCTGACTTCCCTGCCTCCTGTATCACCCCACTGCACTCTATACTTCACCCTGCTGCACGGATCATTTTTCTAAAAAAGTTCTGTCCATGTTTCCTCTCTCCTCAAGAACCTCCAGTGGTTGCCTATCCACCTCTGCATCAAAGACTTTTCACCCTGGGCTTTAAGGCATTCAGTCAGCTCTCCCCATCCTTCCTTACTTCACTGATCTACTCTGACCCAGCCCACTCACTTCATTCCTCTCATGCCAACCAACTCACTGTACCATGATCTCGTCTGTTTGCCGCTGACCTCGTGCCCATGTCCTTCCTCTAGTCTGGACCTCCCTCCCCACCATACCCGACAGATTACTACTCTCCCCACCTTCAAAGCCCTACTAAAATCACACATCCTCCTAGAGGCCTTTCCCGACTAAGCCCTCATTTCGCCTCCTCACCCTCCCTTCTGCAACACCAATGCACATGGATCTGTACCCGTTAAGCGCTTCATTTTCACTCCTCATTCGGCCCCACAGCACTGATCCTTTCTCTGCCACCTCCCCTACCTGCAATTTATTTTAATGTCTGCCTCCCCCGTTTGACTGTAAACTCCTTGTGGGTAGAGACTGTGTCTACCAACTCTATTGTATTGTATCCTCCCAAGTGCTTAGTACAGTTCTTGGCACACAGTGGAAACAGGAAAGAAGATGAATGCAGTGAAACCCATTCACACACACTCTTATATTCCGTCATTTAGCTGGGTCATGTCGGCTTTTCTCATGTCAGTTTTGAAAGAAAGATAATTTTCTTGGTATGTATTTTTTGACCTGAGCAGTTATCTCAACTAAGGCTCGTAGATGATCCAAAACACCTCAGGCAGAACAAAATTGGTTTCAGACCTGGCTGAAATAAACAGCCAAGCTCCATTTTGCTCAGCTAACTAAAGTTTTGAATATGTCCTTGGGTGGACAATGAACCTCCCACTCTTTTTCAAATTCAAGACACGTGCATACAGGGAAGTTACAGGAAGAAGCTGGAGAAGCAGGGTGGTACAGCACTGGCCTGAGAGTCAGAGGAATCTGGGTTTTAATACTAGCACTGCCACTTGCCTGCAGTAGGACCTTGGACAATCACTTAACTTCTCTGGGACTCAGTTTCCTATCAAATGGAGATTAAATACCTGTTCTCCATCTCCCTTAGACCATTATCCTTCAAAGCCTTATTGAAGGCACTTCTCCAAGAGGCCTTCCTTGACTAGACCCTCATTTCCACTTCTCCCACTTCCTTCTGTATCATGCCGATGTGCTCCCTTTATTCACTTCACCCTCAGCCCCAAAGCACTTGTCTACATATTCGTAATTTATTTATGTATATTAAAGCCTGTCTAACCCTCTAGACCGTAAGCTCGTTCTGGGCAGGGAATGTGTAAACCAACTCTTGTCATTTTGTATTCTCCCAAGCGCATAGTACAGTGCTCTGCTCACAGCAAGTGCTTTATAAGTAAGATTGATTGATTACTTACCTTAGAGTTAGTAGAGAGTCTGGCACATAGTGAATGCACTTAACAAATGCCACAATTATTATGATTGTTGTTAGGAAGAGGGCCAGGAAGGATAGAGTAGGGAGATGGGGTAATTGGGGATGGAAGCTCCCTGACACCATTCTTTCTGGGTTGTGGGATTTGAGAGCTGCTCCCTTCACCCTATCCCACTTGCCAGGAGAGGTATCAACTGGGCCCTCCTCAGTCACAGAGAAAGGACAAGCCAACTGCCTTGAGATCTCCATCAGGGGTAGAATGTGAGTATACAGTGGTTGCCTTGAAGCCCCAGGCAGGCAATTGCTCTCGAAATGTGTTTCACTGTTGGAAGCATTCCTGACACATCCTATTTTTTTCTTATGTTATTTGTTAAGCACTTACTATGCATCAAACACTGTGCTAAGTGCTGGGGTGGGTACAAATCAATTAGGTTGGGCACAGATCCTGTCCCGCATGGGACTCACAGTCTAGGTAGGAGGGAGAACAGGAGACCCGAGGCACAGAGATGTTAAATGACATTCTCAAAATCACAGAGCAAGCAATTGGCAGAGCAGGGATTAGAACCCATAGCCTTAGACTCCCAAGCCCATGCTCTTTCTACTAGGCCGTGCTGCTTCTCAGGATTCTTCCCAGAATTGTTTGTTACTGGGTGCCTGTGGACTTTGCTGGGTTTTGAGTTAGACTTTTTTCCATGCACATTTACCCACCCGCCCTGACTTTCGACTGTGAGTTCCGGGGGATGGGCTCCCCATCTATTCATTGTCATATTTTCTCTTGGTACATACTGGGCCCATCCTAATCCATCCTTGTGATGGTGATGATGACGGTGTTAATGATGGGGGAGATGACGATATTGGTGATGGTGACAGTAATGGTATGTTTGACATTTTACTGGCTATCTCAGGCTCAACAGAGAGGGAAACAGCAGTGTGGTCTAGTGGATAGAGTATGCTCCTGGGAGTCAGAGGGACCTGGGTTCTAATCCCAGTTCTGCCAAACTTTTCCGTTTTGTGACCTTGGGTAAGTCACTTCACTGTGCCTCAGCAACCTCAACCATAAAATGGGGATTAATACTGTGAGCCTCTTGTGAGACATGAGCTGTGTCTAATCCGATGAGCTTGTATCTACATCAGCACTTAGTACAGTGCCTGGCACATCATAAGCCCTTAACAAATACTATGAAAAAAAAAAGAGGGCTGAAGGGAAGGGAGAGAAAAACCTCAGTGTGGTTATGGCTTTCTGGGAGCCTAAGGAGTTCTCTGAACTGTCCCTTGTTAGGCAGGACATGCAACAACTCCTCCCCGTTCCCCATTTGCAAGTGTTGCCTGTGGTTTTTGGTAATGGCCTAGAGCAGTTAGTTCCCTCTCTCCGGGTTAAACAACTGCCACAGATCGCTATGTGAACAGAGTTCATTACCCAGCTTATAAAAAAAGAAAAACATTCAGAACCGGGAGACTGAAGCTCTTGAAGCTCTCTGGAATGTACATGGCATTGTGCATTATTTATATTCATGTCTGTCTCCCCGTCTAGACTGTAAGATCGTCGTGGGCTGGGAATGTTTCTATTTAGTTTTATATTGTACTCTCCCAAGCGCTTAGTACAGTGTTCCGCACACAGTAAGCACTCAATAAATACGATTGAATGGATTGAACGAATGACTACTTGGGTCCCCTGGCTGACCCCAGGGCCAAGCAGAACGCCCCACTCACAGAACCCCCTCTCTAGCCCGGCCAAAGATTGTCCAGCCTGGGTGTTAAATTTAATTATCCATGATTCATAAGAACAGAGTGATACTGGTCATTGCCTCTCCAGCCCTCAGTGTACTGTGCAGGCTTAGTCCATGCTTGTATGTGACAAACTCATCTTCTAGACTGTAGTTCATTGTGGGCAGGGAATGTGTCTGCTCATTGTTATATTGTACTCTCCCAAGTGCTTAGTACAGTGCTTTGTACACAGTAAGCGCTTAATAAATAGGATTGAATAGATGAACGAATGTATTTGGCATGATCTTTTAATATGAGTCTCTTGCAACATAAAAGTTGTCATGTTTGTCACTGTGTGTGTTTGGTCGCTATGGTGAAGCGAAGCCACGGGTTAACTTATAGGCGCTCAGTTTCATCTATATCCCCCTGGGCTTTTGTCTTCAATTTCCAACCGACACCAGTAAGTCGCACTCTGCAAGGTCTTGAGGGAACCCTACTAATCAATCAATCAATCAATTGTATTTATTGAGCGCTTACTGTGTGCAGAGCACTGTACTAAGCGCTTGGGAAGTACAAGTTGGCAACATATAGAGACAGTCCCTACCCAACAGTGGGCTCACAGTCTAGAAGGGGGGCTCACAGTCTAGAAGGGAGCACTTTGCACACCAGGATGAAGCAGTGTGGCCTAGTGGAAAGAGCAAGGACCTGGGTTCTAATCCTAGCTTTGCCAGTTGCCTGCTCTGTGATCTGAGGTAAGTCCCTTTTCTCAGTCTCAATTTCCTCAACCTTAAAGTTTTCCCTCCTGTTTCAACCGCGAGCCCCATATGGGACAGGAACTGTGTCCACCCTGATTAATCTGTATATATTCCAGCACTTAGAACAGTGCTTGAGGCATAGTAAGCACTTAACAAATTCAACAATAACAATAATGATTATTATTATTAATAATAATCCTTGGGGAGCTGGTCCCCATGGAAACGGTAAGCCTCTCTCATCACGGGCATCTCAACCTTTACTTTATCATTCCCCAATAACCCCTCTCCCAGACCAGTAACAGACCAGGCGTTAATCCCTCCTGCCTCTGCCTTTGGTCTGTTAGGAAAGTTGGAAGGGGTGCTTTTAATAATGACTTTTAAAGGACAAAATCAGAAACAGACCATCAAGAGAGGCATCGGACAGCCAGCCCCATTAACAGAAAGGAAGGGAAGATCCAGGGCAGCAAAGAGTAATAATAATTATGGTATTTGTTAAGCGCTTACTATGTGCCACACACTGTACTAAGCGCTGGGGTGGATACAAGCCAATTGGGTTGGACAGAGTCCCTTGTCTCACCTGGGGCTCACAGTCTCAATCCCCATTTTACAGATGAGTTAACTGAGGCCCAGAGAAGTGAAGTGACTTGCCCAAGGCCACGCAGCAAAGTGGCGAGGTCAGGATTAGAATTTATGACCTTCTGGCTCCCAGGCCCCATGCTCTATTCACTCCACCATGCTGCTTCTCAGAAGACTGAAAGGGGCTGAGGGAGGATTGAAATGAAGGCAGGATCAGTTTAACCTGGCTCCTCAGGGATGGGGAAAACTCAGTGGAAACATTGGGATTTCAATTCCTGCTTCCAATAATGATCTCACGCCTCCCGGCAAGGGGGAAGGAAGAAGATTAAAAGGGGCAGTACACTGGACCCCTCTAACCCACACTTGGATGCTGTGCCAGATTCTGTGCTCTTCAACTATCATCTCTACGCTGATGACACCCAGATCTACATCTCTGCCCCTGCTCTCTCCCCCTCCCTCCAGGCTCGCATCTCCTCCTGCCTTCAGGACATCTCCATCTGGATGTCCGCCCGCCACCTAAAGCTCAACATGTCGAAGACTGAGCTCCTTGTCTTCCCTCCCAAACCTTGTCCTCTCCCTGACTTTCCCATCTCTGTTGACGGCACTACCATCCTTCCCGTCTCACAAGCCCGCAACCTTGGTGTCATCCTCGACTCCGCTCTCTCGTTCACCCCTCACATCCAAGCCGTCACCAAAACCTGCCGGTCTCAGCTCCGCAACATTGCCAAGATCCGCCCTTTCCTCTCCATCCAAACTGCTACCCTGCTCATTCAAGCTCTCATCCTATCCCGTCTGGACTACTGCACTAGCCTTCTCTCTGATCTCCCATCCTCGTGTCTCTCTCCACTTCAATCCATACTTCATGCTGCTGCCCGGATTATCTTTGTCCAGAAACGCTCTGGACATATCACTCCCCTCCTCAAAAACCTCCAATGGCTACCGATCAATCTGCACATCAGGCAGAAACTCCTCACCCTGGGCTTCAAGGCTGTCCATCACCTCGCCCCCTCCTACCTCACCTCCCTTCTCTCCTTCTACTGCCCAGCCCGCACCCTCCGCTCCTCCACCACTAATCTCCTCACTGTACCTCGCTCTCGCCTGTCCCGCCATCGACCCCCGGCCCACGTCATCCCCCGGGCCTGGAATGCCCTCCCTCTGCCCATCCGCCAAGCTAGCTCTCTTCCTCCCTTCAAGGCCCTGCTGAGAGCTCACCTCCTCCAGAAGGCCTTCCCAGACTGAGCCCCTTCTTTCCTCTCCCCCTCGTCCCCCTCTCCATCCCCCCGTCTTACCTCCTTCCCTTCCCCACAGCACCTGTATATATGTATATATGGTTGTACATATTTATTACTCTATTTATTTATTTATTTATTTATTTTACTTGTACATTTCTATCCTACTTATTTTATTTTGTTGGTATGTTTGGTTCTGTTCTCTGTCTCCCCCTTTTAGACTGTGAGCCCACTGTTGGGTAGGGACTGTCTCTATGTGATGCCAATTTGTACTTCCCAAGCGCTTAGTACAGTGCTCTGCACATAGTAAGCGCTCAATAAATACGATTGATTGATTGATTGATTGATTCCACTAGACTTTAAAGATCCTTGAGGGAAGAATCATGTCTACAAACCCTATTAAACTGCACTCTCACAAGCGCTTAGTACAATGCTCTGCACACAATAAAGGCTCAATAAAGACAACTGACTGAATGATGAGATGAAACAGTGTGGCCTAATGGAAAAAACACAGGCCGCAAGTCAGAGGAACTGGGGTTTTAATTCCGGCTCTAATTCTGGAATACCCACTGTGTGACCTTGGGAAAGACACTTAACTTCTTTGGACCTCATTTTCCTTGCTTTTAAAATGGAGATTCAATATCTGTTCTCCCTCCCCCATAGATGGAAAACCTCATGTGGGACAGGGACTGCATCTAATCTGATTAACCCCAGTGCTTAGTACAGTATTTGGCATATAACAAGTGCTGAACAAATACCATAATTACTATTATGAGGAGAGGCCGGATTTGCTGGTAAAGTAAGGAATGAATAGTTGCCCCACAATAAACATGTCAGTAAGAACGATATTCCACCACTTTTATTTGGAATTTATGATTATATCCGACCAACAAATCTACACATTCAGAGTACCATTCAGCTCATTTGCAGGTATAGACATAGACAAGCATTTAATTCTGGCAAGAATCACATACTCTTAAGAGGTGTCCTAGACACGGCGTTAAGTTTATTAGGGAAGAGTTCATAAATAAGATGGTGTTCACATCGCAGCTTTCTCACACAGATATGCACAGGAGGAAAGTCTTTGATGACAAGTTTGGTTCCACAAACTCTTTGTTTTTCGAGTCCAAGAGGGATATTTCCGGAAGCAGAGCTTCTTGTCATTTCACAGTCTGCCGACACGCACTAGCCTGGGCATTGCTCTCTACCGGCAATGGGGACCTCCTGGGAAATATCTTCATGGCACACTGCAGATGTACCTGTAGACGTGCCCCACACTCATCAGAAAGCCTCCCGTTTTAATCCTGTCTCCTGAGAACAGTCAGTCTTTCTCAAAATCAGCTTCAGGGTAACATCCCCTCAGCATTGCTCACGGAGTTAATCCTTGGGTTCAAGCCAGGGGCAACCAGTGGAGGGGCGAGAGGGTATTAGCCGCTGTATCACAATCAACAGCGGTTCTGAAATCCCAAATCATAAATCCGAGTCCGACAGACCCTTTCGGAAATGTTCACAGTGCAGTATTTTGTGGCCCAACAATTATACGTCATTAAAAATAAACATTTTTTTTATAAAAATATAAAACTTTAAGCGTCGACCCCCACAAAACCTGTGATAATAACCTACACCACATGCGCTTTACAGTAGTCAGCACAGAATATTCCCCAGGAACAACACCCCACACTTGTCCTCTCTAAAGCTACAGTACTCCATCCTAAAAGGCCAGAAGCCTCGGCTACTAATGTTTTCTCAAATGGGTTTCTCTGCCCGTCTCAGAAATATTTACAAACCGCATGCCCCGATTTTCTTTCCGGAGAATAGTCAGCCTCGTTTTATAAGGTTCTCCGGGAACCCCCGATCCGACCGCCCCTGTGAAATCGGAGCTCGAACGAGCATTGCTTATCGGACGGTTGATTTCCAGATGACGACAATGCGCCATGCTGAATACTTTCCATACGGAGATCATTTAGAGTCCTCTGGGTTCAACAGGCAAGTACTCATGTTTACTTAAAAAAGGCATTCATCCTGTGTCATGCTCATAGGCAGCACTGACCACGTTATTTATGATTTTATCCCTGGACCGGGTAACTGTGGAAGAGCTCCCTTTCAGCTTAATGGACGCGGTAATTAAGATTAATGATGAACGGCGTTGGAGCCTCCATGACCCCACGTGGACATTTTGAGTTCGAAACATGGTCTCCACCTGCCCAGTGGCAGTTCAGACTTTGGCGGGACCCTCAGGGCAAAGTCCCGGGTCTTCAGGCTTCCACCTGAGGGTGTCCCGATCCCCGGACCTTGGCTAGGCATGGTGTCGGCCAGGGATCTACCGTCGTCCACTGCTGGTCTAGCAAACCTCCAGGCTCTTGCCGCCCCTATACGTGGAGAACCGAGTGGATGTGGGGCCAGCATCGTTGAACCAAGGCCACGGCTGGGCCCGTAGGAATGGATCCTGGAAAAGCTGAATTTCTTGCTTTCGATAACCTATCATCCAATCCTTACCCTAGTGCAATGTAGGCAGTAAACAACCCCCACGGGTGGGCGGTTTGGGGAAGCGGGGTTTTCCCCACAAAAAATAAAAAATACAGACCTCAAAAACAGACAGTGGACAAGAACGTTGACTTTTGGGAACCACCACAGGGGTGTCTCTGGCCAAACAAGGCAAGGGGGACATCGTCATGTGTCCACGACCCTGTCTGGGGCGTCCTGAGAGGACAGGAGGGATGGGTAGGGTGCCACGCACTTGACGTTGACGTAGGTGGCATTCACGTGGACGTAGTGCTCGCCGATGAAAGTGGAGAAGATGACCGCTATCTTTGAAACCAGTTCCGAGAAGGACGGGCGCATTTCAGCGTTGGGATGCCAGCATTTTAGCATGACTTCAAACCTGCGTCAGAGAGAGTGATAATAATAATAATAACGATAATAATAATAATAATAATTATGGAACTTGTTAAGAGCTTAATATGTGCCCAGCACTGTTCTAAGCTCTGGGATAGATACAAGTTGATCAGGTTGGACACAGTCCCTGTCCCATGTGGGGCTCACACTCTTAATCCCAATTTTACAGATGAGGTAATCGAGGCACAGAGAAATAAAGTGACATACTCAAGGTCACACAGCAGACCTGTGACTGTAAGCTCATTTTGGGCAGAGAACGTGTCTGTTTATTGTTGTACTGTACTCTTCCAAGTACTTAGTACAGTGCTCTGCACACAGTAAGCGCTCAATAAATACAACTGAATGAACGACTGAATGAATGTGACGGAGCTGGGATTAGAACCTGGGTCTTTCTGATTCCTGGGCCCGTGCTCTAACCACTAATCCACACGCTCTCCCCCCCAGAACACCCACAAGAGGCCGGTTCAGTACTTGTGCCAGGCACTGCACTAAACACGGTGAAGGGGATTCCGTGGAGGTGCTTCACGCGGCGGAGAATTTTGGGGATTATTGGTACTCACAGTGGGTCTGGGCAGTATTCTGGCTGCAGCAGCCTCCTTCCTTGCAGCAGGTAGACCGTTATATCGAAAGTGTTCACGTCGGGATATGGGGGAGCGCCTCGAGTCATCAGCTCCCAGAGAAGGACGCCGAAGGACCACTAATACAAACAACGCAAGACAAAGGCCCAGTGAGGGATGAGTTTGGACACGGAAACCGAAACGCGATCCAGTTCCTGGGTTCCACGGCGATGCAGATGGGCTTGGCCATTTCATAAAACTTCTCTTTCCTGTTTCTAACCCACTGGGCGGGTACTGGCAACACGGCCCCTTCTTGACTAATACGGCAACAACTCTGTGGCATGTTTGAACTAGAATGAGATAAAGGTATCTCTGGGCTATTTAGAACATAATAAAAAAAAACTGTACAGAGTATTTGCAGAGTAACCCAATGCACCCACCAGGTAGACATAGAAATTAAATGCTATCTACAATTAGTGCAATTAGACCTCCCCATTCACACCTCCCTGTTCAATGTACCAACATGTTTCTCCTAAATACACCAACTGAACATGGCTTTGTTTTGGAAGCAGCTGGAGGAGAATGGAAAACATGATGCTCTTCCCCAAAGCGATGACATTTTCAGGATGCCAGCCTCACTGAAATAGTTCTTCGTGGATTTGAAAATGCAAATCCTTCAATTAACTAAGGACCCATTCACACGCTAAAATCAGACTGACCCGCGAAAGTTGCAGGGACTGGGAAAATCTGCTTTGTCAATATGGCATTTTGAGCAGAAATAAATACCCAATTATTAGCTCCAATGTGCAGCTGTAATGTTCAACAGGTGAGTCAGGAGTATAGTCCCAGTTTGGAATTGATAGAAACAAAGACAAGAGCTTTTCTGCCCAGGCTCAGCTTGTTTTTGAAAGATAATTTTCCTCTGAAAAATGCTACTTCTGGTCTGGTTTTTCAAGAAGGTGGGAACCCACTTACATGCACTGCCAACCCTATCCCAACAGGTAGAAGGCAACATCACCTAGTCGAAAGAGCACGGGACTGGAGGAGTCCTGGGTTCAAGTCCCAGCTCTGTTGCTGGCCTACTATGTGAGACCTTGGGCAAGTAACAACCTCTCCGGAACTCGGTTTCCTCATATATAAAATGGGATAAGGTTTGAATCATGGACTATTATCAATCTCATAACTTTGTATCTTCTGCTGCTCTTGGCTAGTGGCCTAATGGACAGAGCATAAGTTTTAATACTGGCTCTGCCACCTGCTTGCTGTGTGACCTTGGGTCAGTCAACTTCTCCTTACCTCAGTTTCCTCATCTGGAGAATGGAGTTTAAATACCTGTTATCCTTCCCCTTAGACTGTGAGCCTCATTTAGGACAGGCATTATAATAATAATAATAATTATGATATTTGTTAAGCACTTACTATGTGCCAAACACTGTTCTAAGCGCTGGGGTACATTCAAGGTAATCAGGTTGTCCCACGTGGGGCTCACAGCCTTAATCCCCATTTTACAGATGAGGCAGCTGAGGCACAGAGAAGTTAAGTGACTTGCCCAAAGTCACACAGCTGACAAGTGGTGGAGCTGGGATTAGAACCCACTCCCAGGCCTGTGCTTTTTCCACTAAGCCTACCCCACTACACAGTAAACACTTAAGAAATGCCTCAATTATTTTTATTATCCTGAATAATAATACTGAAGGGCACAGTTGTTATTACTATTAGGCATACAGGTAGGAGCATCATATTTTAAAGCCTCAGATTCCCTAGCTCACCCGAGCCTGGGAGTCAGAAAGTCATAGGTTCTAATCCCGCCTCTGCCGCTTGTTTGCTGTGTGACCTTGGGCAAGTCCCTTCACTTCCCTGGGCCTCAGTTACCTCATCTGTAAACTGGGGATTGAGACTATGAGCCCATGAGGGACAGGGGCTATGTCCAACTTGATTTGCTTGTAACCACCCTAGTGCTTAGCACAATGCCAGGCACATAGTAAGTGCTTAACAAATGTCAAAATTATTATCATTATTACAGCTGAACCCTACTCTGTTGTCTGTCCCTTGGTCTACATACTAAGAAGCATTTGGAGTTTTCCACCCCATCACTGCCAGGAGGGCCAACAGAGCTAGCTAAGAGTGGTGGTGAGAGGGAGCGGGAGCAGACGTAATGTAATTTATTGAGCGCCTGCTGTACTAAGCACTTCAGGTGTGAATCAACAGGCTCTTGAGCCAATCGGGGGGCACAGGTGCGGGTATCATCTCTTGGAAAAGACACTCTGTCCGTGTATCTTCAACCTAACCTTTTAGCCCTTCTGTACTGAAACGCAACAAAATGTGCTGCTATTATACGCTCCTAACTTAAGCCAGTTAGGAAGTGAGTTCCTGTTAGTGCTACTGAAATTCGGGGGACTTCTGGGAAATTTTCGTCCATCCCCTTAAGAGTTGCACCCTGCAAACTAGGTCAAGAGAGAGATGAAGTGCCCTCCTAAAACATCCCACAGTGAATATGAGCCAGGGTGGTGATGAAACCTCCAAGCCCAGTCATACTGCTGGGAACACTGTGTTGCATGCTAATATGAGATTTCCTGATCCGAGGAGTTAAAATGGCTCTAGAAACTACTGGGTCATGTTTCAGCCCCTGGATGCTTGCCAAGACCCAAGTTCCCCACTAGAATGAATCGAAGAGTAGTGAAGGAGGCTTCCAGGGCTGAGCAGAGAATCCAGGATACGTGGTTTAGTGGATAAAGCACGGGCCTGGGCAACAGAAGGACCTGGGTTCTAATCCCGGCTCCGCCACATATCTGATGTGTGACCTTCACTTCTCTGTGCTTCAGTTACCTCCTTTGTAAAATGGGGATCAATAGGAGCCCCATGAGGGACAGGGACTGTGTCCGACCTGATTAACTTGCATTTAGCCCAGTGCTTAGAACAGCGCTTGGCATATAGCAAGCACTTAAGTACTATTGTTATTATTATTACAACTTGAGATGTTTAAACAGAGGAGCAGACCAAGGTGGGAAAGAGGGCCGGGTGAAACTTAGATGAAAGGGTCAGGGAGGAGAAGACACTTACTCTATACCCATTTCCCATCTCAAAGAGTCAGAGCAAAATATAACATTTTTTTTCAGGTAGTGGTAACAACACATACTCCGGAAATTCTAAACTCTCCAACAAGTTAAAAGCTCACAGAAGGCAGACCTTCTCCTGGCAGCTCCAGTTCTCCTTCGCAGTCTCTGTTACTTGTGGACACCTAGTGCTCTTTTCGGGACTTCCCGTGAAGCCATTCTGGTGTTGACAGTGACCCTCTCGAGCATCTCATACAAGGGATCGAAGATATTTCAAGTGAAGTCAGCTAGTGGGTCTCTGACAAATGACCAAATCCGGTGGAAAGGGCCCGAGGGTATCAGAACATCTTTGCCTTCCCTTCTCTACCGTCCCGTTAGCGGCGGCGGGAGGGGTAGTGACCATCCCACCCAATCGGATGGCTACCCTGACAAGCACTGGGCAACCCAACTTAATTAAGCACTTAACACAGTGATCTGCCCACAGTAATCGCTCAATGAATACCACTGATTGATTTTCACCCACCAAGGAAGAGACAATCCAAGAGCTGACCATCACCCTCAAACTGGTCCCCTCTTGGAGGGCTGGAGACCGAAAAGGAGAGTGCGTTGGAAGGAACCTTTAGACTGTAAGCTCCTTGACGGGGGTGGGGAGGATCACGTCGATCCAATCCTATTGCATTGTACCCTCCCAAGCGCTTAGTACAGTGCTCTGCTCACAGTAAGCGCTCAATAAATACTATTGCTTGATTGATTGATTACCACATCTGACTTGGAGGTGAACTTCTGTGTCTGCAGACTTTCGAGAGCCATCCATTTCACAGGCAGCTTGGCTCCCGTTTTATTGTGCACGCTGTAATATTCTTTATCGTACATATCTCGGGCCAGGCCAAAATCAGCCACCTTGACAGTGAATTTTTCATCCAGCCTATCGAAATGACAAAATTGATTAGTCAGAGCGGAGTAAGCAGGATTTATAATCAGGGCGAAGAGTTCGTGGCTCTGGACGTGCGACTGCTCTGTTGGAAACCCATAACTTTTGGAAGGGACGCTTGATCCGACCCCTGTTAATGAGTGATCCTTGTGACAGTGTGGTCTAATGGATAGAGCACAGGTCTAGGAGTCAGGAGGACATCAGTTCTAATGTTGGCTCTGCCACTTGTCTATTTTGTGTCCTTGGGCAAGTCACTTAACTTCTCTGTGTCTCAGTTACCTCATCTGTGTCTCAGTTACCTCAACTGTAAAATGGGGATTAAGACTGTGAGCCCAGTGTGGTACAGGAACTGTATCAATCATACTTATTGAGAGCTTACTGTGTGCAAAGCACTGTGCTGACCGCTTAGGAGAGTATAACATAACAATAAATGGACATATTCCCTGCCCACAATGACCTTACAGTCTAGAGGGGGCTTACAGCTCAATTATCTTGTATCTATCCAGTGGTTAGTACAGTGCCTGGCACATAGTAAGCGCTTAACAAATACCACATTTATTATTATTATTATTGTTGTTATTTTATGCTCCAAATCCAGAATTGCAGCTATTGACTACTGTACTTCAACTCCGCTGGCAAGAACAGAGTGTGTTGCATTCAGGCTATGATTCGGACACTGGGATGTATCACTGCTTAGGGAGAAAATCCGTTCCCAGTTCTCCCTCCTACCTAGACTATGAGCCCCATGTAGGAGAGGGACTGTGTCCCACCTGATTATCTGCTATCCATCCCAGAGCTGAGAACAGTGGTTGGCAAAGAGTAAGTGCTTAACAATGCCATAGTTAATTAACTGGACAGAGCAATCACCAACTTTCACCCCTTCACTGAGGGCTGACAGGATGCTGGACATGCCACCATTTTCCTTGTACGGCTATTCCTCTAGTTCCCACCTCACACGTGCTTGCCTGGGGATCTGCACATGGATCCTCTTCATCTAACATGAGTCCCATGGAATATACGACCAAACATATTTAAATGAGAAAGGACTTCAAATGGCTGGTAGAATTTTCTGTCAATCAGCCTGGCTACAGAGGTGGTCTGTCTCTCTCCCCTTTCCCTCCCTGCCCCCCACCATCACCCTATCATCCACCAGTCCTAAATCAGTCTAGAAATCGGGGCCAGTCCTGAGTCCATCGGAAGCTGTGTCCTCAGCAGACCTGGTACTGAGGCAGGAGTGTGGGTCTCTGTACCCCATCTCTGACCGCCACTCGGGACCCAGCTATCCTAAACCCCAATTCATTCTCAGACAGCCTCTCAGGCATGATGTCGGTTAGGCCGACTTCTCCTTTAACAATGAAGAAGGGTGAAAAGTATATTATTCTCCCTACCGTAAAGAAATCTAGCATAACATCTCAAAATTAGGCACCAAGGAAAGCAAATTTCAGGAACAGCTGTTTAAGTCCCCTACACCCCTGAGGATTTTCTTTTAATTTTTTGATTGATGAATCCTGCGAACCCAATCCTTGCTCCGCATGCTTCCAATCAACTGGAAACGGAGGCTGAATGAGAACTGCAAACTGTGGGGTGCCGGGGGTGGGGACACTGACCTTCCTGTTTTCCTCCGCTCCAAAGGGGCAGCCTGGATACACTAAGTGCTTAGTACAGGGCTCTGCACACAGTGACATTGATTCATTGATCGATTAATACTTACATACAATTACGGGCAGCCAAGTCTCGGTGGACAAACTTTTTGCTGGCTAGGTATTTCATACCTTTGGCCACTTGGAGGCCAAATCCGATGAGGTCTTTCACGGTGGGATTCTGAAACGGAAAGATGCAAAAGAAAATGAAGCCCACAGCTCTCGTGCTCTGACCACAAGTAGATTTCTGAGAAGCAGCAGGGCCTAGCAGAATGAGCATAGGGCCTGGAAGACAAAAGACCCGGGCTTTATTTTTCATACGGTATCCGTTAAGCGCTTACTATGTGCCAGGCACTATACTCCATGCTGGGGTAGATACGAGATAATCACTTTGTTTTTTATTTTGTTTTTAATGGTATATTAATCACTATGCTCCAGACACTGTACTAAGCACTACGGTATATACCTGTATATATGTATATATGTTTGTACATATTTATTGCTCTATTTATTTATTTATTTATTTTACTTGTACATATCTATTCTATTTATTTTATTTTGTTAGTATGTTTGGTTTTGTTCTCTGTCTCCCCCTTTCAGACTGTGAGCCCACTGTTGGGTAGGGACTGTCTCTATATGTTGCCAATTTGTACTTCCCAAGCGCTTAGTACAGTGCTCTGCACATAGTAAGCGCTCAATAAATACGATTGATGATGATGATAATGATGATGATGATACGGTAGATACATGACCTTTGGCAAGTCGCTTCACTTCTCTGTGCCTCAGTTAGTTACCTCGTCTGCAAAATGTGGATTAAGACTCTAAGCCCCACAAGGGACAATCTGATTATCTTGTATCCAACCCAATGCTTTGATTAGTGCTTGGCACATAGTAAGTGCATAACAATTACCATAATTATTATTAATTACTATTATTATTATTATTATGCGCTAATCAGATTGGAGACAATCCATTTCCCACATGGGGTTCACAGTCTTAATCCCCATTTTACAGATGAGGTAACTGGGGCACAAGGAAGTCAAGTGACTTGCCCAAGATCATACAGCAGATGACTGGTGGAGCCAGGGTAAGAACCAAGGTCCTTTGACTCTCAGGCCCTTGTTCTATCCGCTAAGCCACACTGCTTCTCTTTCATTCATTCATTCATTCAATCATACTTATTGAGCGCTTACTGTGTGCAAAGCACTGTACTAAGCGCTTGGGAAGTACAAGCTGGAAACATATAGAGACGGTCTCTACCCAACAATGGGCTCACAGTCTAGATCATCATCATCATCAGTATTAGAAGGATGCCAACTGTGTGCAGAGAACTGTACTATCAATCAATCCCATTTGTTGAGCACTTATGTGTGCAGAGCACTGTACCAAGCACTTGAGAGAGTACAATATAAATAACAGAAGTGGGAGACACATTCCCTGCCCACAGTGAGTTTACAGTCTATAGGACTATACTGAGTGCCAGTTCTGTTTAGTGTCCTGGTCTAATCACCTAATCTGTGCAGAACCCTGTTCCAGAATCAAGCTAAAGGTGCCAGCTCTTTCACTTTCTTCTATAAATTCATGGTTAATTTTTCCATGGTGGGTCACTGGAGGGAAAGTCCTGGATGTACAGGAGGAAATTATGGGTTGTCAGCTGGTCTATTTTTAATCATGAAAAGCAGTCAGGCGTAGTGGAAAGAGCACGGCACTGGGAATCAATCAATCAATCAATCAATTGTATTTATTGAGCGCTTACTGTGTGCAGAGCACTGTACTAAGCGTTTGGGAAGTACAAGTTGGCAACATATAGAGACAGTCCCTACCCAACAGTGGGCTCACAGTCTAAAATCAGACGACCACCCTCTCCCTTAGATAGTGAGCCCCATGTGGGAAAGGGATTGGGTCTGACCTCATTATCTTGTATCTACCCTAGAGCTTAGTATAGTGCTTGGCACAAAGTAAGTGCCTAAACACCACAGTTATTTTAATGAGGATGGGGGGGGCAAGACAAGAACATTGCTCCTCCAAGCATCCTGTTCACGCTGTTGGAGGTGGAGTCTTTAGCTGGTGAACCACTGGTCTTCTGACCCACCAATAGCATCTCTATTCCTCTAAAGAGCTCAGACTGAAAGGGTCCCTTAATTTTTAATCAAAGGAGAGGCAGTGTGGTCTAATGGCAAGTACATGACTCTGGGAAGCCAGAGACCTAGTCTATGAGAAATACCGTGGGCTAGTGGATAGAGCATGGGAGTCAGAAAGACTTGGGTTCTAATCCCAGCTCCACCCCTTGTCTGCTGTGTGACCTTGGGCAAGTCGTGTCACTTCTCTGGGCTTCAGTTGCCCCATCTGCAAAATGCAGACTAAGACCGTGAGCCCTATGTGGGACATGGACTGTGTCCAACCTGATTTTCGTGTACCTACCCTAGCGCTTAGAACAGTGCCTGGCACATAGTAAGAACTTAACAAATGCCATCATTATTATTAGTCTAGTCTCTTACACCTGTAAGACCTTGTTCAAGTCACTTATCCTCTCTGAGCTTCAATTTCCTCAATTTTCTGTGTGGGACACAGACTATGTCCAACCTGATTAAGTAGTTACCCCAATGCTTAGAGCAGTGCCTGGCACATAGTAAGTGCTTAACGAACACCACTATTATTATTATTATTAGTAGTAGTAGTAGTAGTAGTCTAGTCTCTTACTCCTGTGAGACTTTGTTCAAGTCACTTAACCTTCCAAAGTCTCAATTTCTGGTGGGGAGAAAAGTCACAGATAAGTAATGCGAAAGAGCTGGCAAAATTAAAAGCACTTTCTACCCGTTCAAGGGATGACTATTCTTGAAGTTTTGGTGGGCAAAGAGCAAGCTCGGGTGACCGCCGCTCCCGACCGGATCGGCCGATACTATCTTCCGAGGGCAGGGGGCCAGGCCGCGGAGAGGCCCTGCCATCCCCTTTGCTGGGTGGCGGTATCCAGGACTGGCTAATCTCCCCTGGGGCTGGCTGAGTGGGGTTTTGAGGCTGGGCAGAGGGCCAGCAACCCCTCCTGTGGGCGAGAACCACCATTCCCGGCCATCTGGCCCTGTCCATCCCCCACCGGAGCCCGAGTCCCGAGATGGATGGCCGAGGGCAGGGCGTGGAATAGATCAATGGCCAGTGCTCTGAAAAATGAATGACCCTTTCCAAGCATTTCTTGACAGCTGGAGCAGGGGGCTCCGGACCGACCGGAGTCAGGGGGACCACCCTGCCCCGGCTTCTGGGGCTCGCACTTACGTGTGATTCGTTCCTTATGAAGTTGCGCAGGTCTCCGTGCTTCATGTAGGGTAAGACCACCAGGGGGGACCCCTCCCGGCGGAGGCAGATCCCCAGCAGCGAGAGGACGTTGGGGTGGCTGAAATCCTTCATGATGATCCCCTCGGTGAGGAACTGTGACACTTCCTCGATGTCGGTGATTCCTGTGGAAATCAACGGGGTGGGGAATGACTACAGACCAGCAACGCGGCGCTGAGGTCGGAAGGGTTTCAGAATCAGTGGGGCTGAGGGCCGGGGTTGGGGGAGGCAGGGAGACTGAAAAACCACACAGTCAGCAGGATCTGCTCTTGGTTCTGGTCACCCCCACCCCAAGGAGGGACTGAGGGTGCTGGTAGACATGGCCGTGGGAGTTCAATTTTTACTCCCTACACAAATGCACGAAGGGATGAAAATCCAGCACTCCAACTTCATCAGGGAACAACCCTCGGGAATCCGAGAATGAGGAGTGGTTTCTGAGACCCATCTATGCCGGGTACCTAAAATCTAATCAGACTTAATGTTTCCTAACGATGGCTAGCAGGAGTTATTCGGCATCTGATTCTACTTTCTGCCTCCGCAATCCTTAATTCATTTATGTGGATCGCTTCTCTCGGGGATGCTTATTAAGCCGGAATAAAATTCATGGAAACTGAGGTACAGGCAGCTACAGCTCCCAGATAAGGTCCAGGAGTAGAGTCAGAGGGTGGGAAAAAACACACATCTCAGTCTTGAATTCAGCCTGCTTTCCTCATTCGCTCTGGGGAACACATTCGTAATGCTCAGTTTGAATATTCTTCCGTTCTCAAATAATAATGATTTAAAATTTTGCTTTCACCAAACTTTTCTCCTGCTCCTCCCAGTCCATTTTCTCTTGGTAAGGGGAGTTGTGATTTACAAAGGAAAAGTCACAGTGTCATGCCCAAGGTTAAATTAGGAATGAGTCACAGCCGCTGTGGGTGCCAACGTTTCTCTAATAGTCTCCAAAAATTTCCCTTGCAAAACAAATATTAGGAGCCAAACAGCCTCCTGCCACCCCCTCCTTCCACCCTGGTCTGAGGCTCTCTTCTGGAGAAAACATTTAGATGAGAGTTCTGTCTGGATAGATATTTCAGGCTCTGGCCCACCCTCTCCAGGGGTAAACTGGACTTTTCCTCACGTGGAAGTGTAAACCTTCCTTTCCCTGAAAGTTAGCTCCCACACTACCATCAGAAATCAGGAAAGGGGAAGTCACTGTTAAGAAATGTAACTCACTATTCAAGGATTTCACAGCACAGTGGATTTTTTTGTCATTATCCAACAGAGTTCCGTGATACACACACCCAAAATGACCTGTGGGAAGAAGGGAGTAAATTAGTCTTTAATTGAGAGGCTTTCCACTACACAGAAATGGCATCCAGTTCACAAGGAGCTCTGTGGATTCCAAATTCCTCTGGTGCAAACATAATTAATGAAGGCTACATTTTTCAGGCAAAATTATGGCCAATTGAAGGGTGATGCCATATCTACTTTGGACAGACACAATCCAGTTCACACAAGAACCTTTGGAGATTTGCTAAATAAGCATTCCAAATATTTTATGGATAGGAAAACCAAGCCAGGCAGAGTCTCTTCTTAATATCCAGGTAGCCCTTTGTGATTTTGAAAATAAATTTATCCAGGCAAGGAAACAGGTGAAAAAGCCAGCTGTATGAATGCTAATTAAAAATAATGATTTATAGACTCTGAGAAACAGCATGATCTGGTGGATAGAGCACGGACCTGTGAGTCAGGAGGACCTGGGTTCTAATCCTGGCTCTGCCACTTGTCTGCTGTGTGACTTTGGACAAATCACTTCACTTCTCTGTGCCTCAAGTTCCTCAACTGTAAAATGGGGATTGAGAGTGTGAGCCCCATGTGAGATAGGGACGGTGTGCTTGTATCCACTCCAGTGCTTAGTACAGTACCTGGAACACTGTAAGCACTTAATAAATGTTATTATTATTGTTAGTCTTATTAGACTCGCAGAATCCCAAAACCAGAAGAGACTTCAGGAGGTCAAATGGTGAAATCCTCTGCCTCTGGGCAGCTGAAAAGATGGTCTAGGACAGACAGGTCTATTCTTTCAAGATCTCCAAGGATTGAGACCCCATACCCTCCCTTGGTTGCCCACTTCAGTGGGTTACCATATCCAGAGTTGGGAAGTCCATCCTTCTGTCCAACCAAATTTCTCCGGCTTTAAGTTCATTGAAATCCAATTTCTCATCAGTTTTCAGTGAGTGAGGAAGCTAACAAGTCCACATCATCCTAATGAAAACTGTTCATGTCCTTGAAGACAGTTATTCAATTGTCTCTAGCAGTTGACCAGTGAACTTGAGATACAGTGTGGCCGAATGGAAAGCGTCAGAGGATCTGGGTGCTAATCCTGGTTCCACCACTTGAGACTGTGGGTAAGTCACTTAACTTCTATGTTTTCTCATCTGTAAAATGGGGATTAAATCCTACTCCCTTCTACTTAGACTGTGAGCCCTGAATGGGACAGGGACTGTATCCAACCTGATTACCTTGTATCTATCCCAGTGCTTAGGACAGTGCTCGGCACATAGTAAAGTGCTTAGCAAAAACAAAACGAAACAACTGTTTGGAAGCCACCAGGGCCCAGCCTGCTCTGAGCCCTGTGGTGAGCTCCTCAGGCCCCTAACAGCCTCCCTCTGTCCACTGGTGACCACGGGCATCCCAAGGACAAGAACTGTGGGGAGCTGCAGATCTGGACCCAGAAAGCCACCGCATGTTCTGGCCTTTTCAGGAGGGCTCTGGGAGCCCATAATGCTTCTTTCTGCTGGCTATGGAGCAGAAAAGCTCAGCTTCCACCCCACTCTGGGAACAGAAAGTGCGGGGACCTGGAACCCCCTGGAGCTACTAGCTGCTTGTGGAAGTTTTTGAGGATGCTGTCATCCTCGACTCCGCTCTCTCATTCACCCCTCACATCCAAGCCGTCACCAAAACCTGCCAGTCTCAGCTCCGCAACATTGCCAAGATCCGCCCCTTCCTCTCCATCCATACCGCTACCCTGCTCATTCAAGCTCTCATCCTATTCTGTCTGGACTACTGCATCAGCCTTCTCTCTGATCTCCCATCCTCGTGTCTCTCTCCACTTCAATCCATACTTCATGCTGCTGCCCGGATTATCTTTGTCCAGAAACGCTCGGGGGCATATTACTCCCCTCCTCAATAATCTCCAGTGGCTACCAATCAATCTGCGCATCAGGCAGAAACTCCTCACCCTGGGCTTCAAGGCTCTCCATCACCTCGCCCCCTCCTACCTCACCTCCCTTCTCTCCTTCTACAGCCCAGCCCGCACCCTCCGCTCCTCCGCCGCTAATCTCCTCACCGTACCGCGTTCTCGCCTGTCCCGCCATCGACCCCCGGCCCACGTCATCCCCCGGGCCTGGAATGCCCTCCCTCTGCCCATCTGCCAAGCTAGCTCTCTTCATCCCTTCAAGGCCCCTACTGAGAGCTCACCTCCTCCAGGAGGCCTTCCCAGACTGAGCCCCTTCCTTCCTCTCCCCCTCGTCCCCCTCTCCATCCCCCCATTTTACCTCCTTCCCTTCCCCACAGCACCTGTATATATGTATATATGTTTGTACATATTTATTACTCAATTTATTTATTTATTTATTTTACTTGTACATATCTATTCTATTTATTTTATTTTGTTAGTATGTTTGGTTTTGTTCTCTGTCTCCCCCTTTTAGACTGTGAGCCCACTGTTGGGTAGGGACTGTCTCTATATGTTGCCAATTTGTACTTCTCAAGCACTTAGTACAGTGCTCTGCACATAGTAAGTGCTCAATAAATACGATTGATGATGATTTGGTCCAAAGACTATATCTGGAGCGGGAAGTACATCAACGACCTACCTCCTCCTGTATTCACTGCCTGTGCCTGGCCTATAATCTAATAATTGGGATATTTTTTAAGGGTTTACTAAGTGCCAAGTACTGTCCTAAGTTCTGGGGTAGATACAAAAACATCAAGTCCCACATGGGGTTCACACGCTAAGGTGCAGGGAGAACAGGGACTGAATCTTCACGCTGCTGCCCAGATCATCTTTGTGCAGAAACACTCTGGGCATGTTACTCCCCTCCTCAAAAATCCCCAGTGGCTACCAGTCAACCTACGCATCAGGCAAAAATTCCTCACTCTCGGCTTCAAGGCTGTCCATCACCTCGCCCCCTCCTACCTCACCTCCCTTCTTTCCTTCTCCAGCCCAGCCCGCACCCTCCACTCCCTCTGCCGCTAACCTCCTCACTGTACCTCGTTCTCGCCTGTCCCGCCATCGACCCCCAGCCCACATTATCCCCCTGGCCCGGAACGCCCTCCCTCCGCACATCCGCCAAGCTAGCTCTCTTCCTCCCTTCAAAGTCCTACTGAGAGCTCACCTCCTCCAGGAGGCCTTCCCAGACTGAGCCCCCTCTTTCCTCTCCCCTTCCCCATTCTCCCCGTCCTACCTCCTTCCCCTCCCCATTGCACCTGTATATATGTTTGTACAGATTTATTAGTCTATTTATTTTACTCGTACATATTTACGATTCCATTTATTTTATCTTGTTAATATGTTTTGTTTTGTTGTCTGTCTCCCCCTTCTAGACTGTGAGCCCATTGTTGGGTAGGGACCGTCTCTATATGTTGCCAACTTGTACTTCCCAAGTGCTTAGTAGAGTGCTCTGCACACTTGAAGTGCTCAATAAATACGATTGAATGAATGAGTGAATGAATCCCCATTTGGCAGGTGAGGGAACTGAGGCACAGAGAAGTTAAGTGACTTTCCCAAGGTCACAAAACAGCCAAGTGGGACAGCTGGGATTAGAACCTGGGTCCTTTGACTCCCAAGCCTGTGACTGACAACCCCATCTAGATCAGGAACTCCTTGAGGGATAGGGGAAATGCCTGAATGCCACTATTTTCTTTTCAGCCCAGCATTTAGTACGGTGCTCTAAACATACCATCACAACCACTACTGACAACCTTCTTTTGCTCCTCCGTTGCCTATACAGTCTGCCACTCTGCGTAGCCGGGGATCAGATTGGTCTGCATGATGGTTTTCTTGCACAGCGCGAGGCTGCATCTGGAATCTTATACTCTTCGGGGTGGTTGTGCAGGGATTACGGATAATTTGGTCTAGTATTTTAGAGATCGATGTTAAGCTGATCGGACTGTAATTACCAGGATCACCCTATTTTCTTTTTGTGAAGATCGACATAACATTTGCTCTTTTCCATTCCTCAGGGACTGCTCTTGTCTTCCCTGAGTTCTCAAAAATAATGACTAGTGGCCGTGCAATAACATCAGCTAATCCCTTAAGTACCCTAAGGTGAATGTCATCAGACCCTGCTCTTTTCAGGACATGCAGTTTTTAAAAACACTCTTTAACTGTTTCTTTCCCTATTCCACTTGGTTTTTCAACTGCCTATGGTGAGGAGACCTACTCTAGGCAAACTGCTCATAGTTGATCTTTTCGTAAAGACAGAAATGAAAAAAAAATCATAAAAGCACGTGCTTTTTCAGGCAGCTGATATTAGCTTTCCATCCTTGGCTACCAGGGTGACAAGATTTTTCCTAGCCCTCCTCTTCTGTCTCTTTTTTATGTCTCATCCTATTTGGATTTCCTTTTTGACTATCACTTTTCTCTTTTTATTTCTACATATTTCTACACTGTTTCTTTATTCCCTTTAGTGATCTGACCAAATTTATACCTTTTCATTAGCCCTTCAAGTCTCTGAAGAGTGGGAAGCAACTGGCCTAGTGGAGCACAGGCCTGGGAGTAAGAGGATCTGGGTTCTAATCCCAGCTCTGTCACTTGTTTGCTGTGGGACTGGTCAACTCACTTAACTTCTCTATGCCCCAGTTACCTCATCTGTAAAACAGGGATTAAGCCTGTTTAGCCCCATGTGGGACAGGGACTGTGCCAATCAATCAATCAATCATATTTATTGAGTGCTTACTGTATGCTGAGCACTGTACTAAGTGCTTGCGAGAATAAAAAATAACAATATAACAGAGTCCAACCTGATTAGCTTGTATCTAGTACAGTGCCTGTATTTAACTTCTCTGTGCTTCAGTTACCTCATCTGCAAATTGGGGATTAAGACTGACAGCCCCATGTGGGATAGGGACTGTGTCCTTCTTTACTACTTTCTATCTACCCCAGTGCTTAGCACAGTGCTTGGCACATAGTAAAAACTTAACAAATACCACTGTTATTGTTATTCTTATTATTAATATAATTAATAAGGGCAGGTATGTTCTCTAAGCACGTAGTGCAGTGCTCTGCATTCTACAGAAGTAGTTATAGTAGTGATAGTATTGTTTTGTCTGTTTATCGTTGTATTGTACTCTCCCAAGGGCTCAGTAGAGTGCTCTGCATATAGTAAGCACTCAGTAAATATGATTGAATGAATGAATAATTTCTTTTTTGTAGAGGTTCCAGAGAAGATGGCTCAGGACTCAGTTAGGGTTAAGAGAAAGAAGAAGGTAGAGAAGAAGAGGAGGTTAGAGTGGACTTTCCAATTCTAGCACCTCCTTCGAGCAAGTTTCAACTTTCCTTCACGGTTAATAATAATAATACTAGTAATAACAATAATAATAATGGTATTTGTTAAGTGCTTACTACGTGCCAGGCACTGTACTAAGCAGTGGGGTGGATATAAACAAACTGGGTTGGACAGGGTCCCTGTCCCACAGAATAATATTAATAATAATTATGGTATTTGTTAAGCGCTCACTATGTGCCAAGCATTGTTCTAAGCACTGGGGTAGATACAAGGGTAATGAGGTTGTCCCACGTGGGACTCACAGCCTTAATCCCCATTTTACAGATGAGGTAACTGAAGCACAGAGAAGTGAAGTGACTTGCCAAGGCCACAAAGCACACAAGTGGAGGAACTAGGATTAGAACCCATGACTTTCTGACTTCCAGGACCGGCTCCATCCATACACCATGCTGCTTCTGCCTCTGTAGCTATTCGTTTTCCTGCTGAGCTGCTGGCTTAGCGTAGATATTCATTCCACTGAGGGTCAAGAAATGAGAGTGCATAGCAGAAATGATCTATGGCCTTGTGGACCAAGAAGATGCTATAAATTACTATTCTTCCAAATTCTGTCTGAGGAAGCATAAACTACTTCAAATCCGGACGTCAGAGACTCAGTCGCCGTGCTCAGAGTGCAGTGCCAGGAACCCAGGGAAAGGAGGATATCAAGGAAAGGGCCAGGAATAGAATAAAAACAAAAGGAGAGTGTGTCTGTGGAAATATGGCTGTCGCTATACCAAAGGTGGGGAAAGCACGTGAGTCATTCCTGCTGGCTCCAGTGATCATGCCCCCGAGAGAGTGCCCTAGTTGATTTGGCTTGTAGATCAAAGCTTTTGAGGAACAGAAAATAAATTCATGTTTTTAATCATTTTTTATCCTGTCAATGGCTTCTGTTGTTCTTTAACTTCCCTATTCACGAGCCAGGTTTTTACACTATGTGAAGGTTTGGCAAATAAATATCCCTTTAATTTCATCCATACGCAGAGTCCAACTGGATAATTCTAACCCCTAGAATTCACTATGGAAATGGAACTACCCAGATGGGTTGCCTTAATGGATCAAATTAAGGGGATTCATTCATTCAGAGAAGCAGCATCGCCTAGTGGATAGAGCACGGGCCTGAGTGTCAGAAGGAGCTGGGTTCTAGTCCTGGCTCTGCCACTTTCCTATTGTGTAACCTTGGGCAAGTCATTTCACTTCTCTGGGCCTCAGTTACCTCATTTGTAAAATGGGGATTAAGAATGGAGCCCCATATGGGACAGGGACTGTGTCCAAACTGGTTACCTTGTATCCACCCCAGTATTTAGAACAGTGTCTGCCACATAGAAAAATACTTAAAAAGTACAGTAGTAATTATTATAATTATTTATTATTATTCAGCATTTATTGAGGTTCTACTGTGTGCAAAACACTACCCTGGTTGTCTTCTGTTGCAAAGCAATTCATTGGGTATCTACTGTGGGCAGAGCTCTGCTTTGGGACCCTACTGTGTGCAGAGTACTGTTCTAGACACTTGGAATGGCATCTGGAATACAGCTAACACCCCACTTTACAGATAAGGAAACAGAGGCACAGAGAAATTAAGTGACTTCCCCAAGATCACAGAGCAGGGAAGTGACAAAACCAAGATTAGAACCAAGGGCCTCTGATTCCCGGGCCTGTGCTCTTTCCAATAGGCTGTACTGCTTCCCTTAAATACTGATAATTACAAGAGTCAGAAAAAAGGGAATACATGATTAAATAAGTAAATGGCGTTTGGTCACCCCTGGAGAGCCAGCCATTATGCTTTGATAGCACACCCCGAGTTATAGCCACTCTTCAATACATATACAGCAGGGATGTAGCTGTTAGTGTTTGACACCCCAACAATCCAACACATCACTGCAAGATACCAAAACAGATGAAGAAGTTTTAGTCTCTCCGCCAACACTGAAGATTTGGGGATTAAGAATGATTTTTTTTTTAACGGTACTTGTTCTTACTATATGCCAAGCCCTGTACTAAGTGCTGTAAATACAAGATAATCAGTTTGGAAACAATCCCTGTCCCACCTGGAGCTCACAGTCTAAATAGGAGGAAGGAGGATTTACAGATCCATTTCACAGATGAGGAAACTGTGGCACAGAGAAGTTAAATGACTTGCCTAAGGTCACAAAGCAGAAAAGGGGCAGAGCTGGAATTAGAATCCAGGTCCGCTGATTCCCAAGCATGAGCTCTTTCCACTCACTATCATTCAGGTGAACAAGTATTTATTTTCACAGCCTCCTGTAAAAATTCATAATCAAATTACACCCCTCATTTAGTGAATATGGTATTATCTTTCAAATTACTTTAGGAAAGATTAAATAACACTTCTGTGATGTTTAATGTAACAATATAAAACACCAAAAAGGAATTTCATATTATTTTTCCAGAGGTTTTGGAATGAATCCGACTCTAACATGTGACTCTATAGGAAAAATGTACTCTACCTATAGTTCTTCATAACATGTTCCCATTTTCAGGGACACAAGTCACAAAGGCCACTTTAAACAAACAACAAACGAACAAACGAACAAAAGATAAACCTGTTTGTTTCTGTACTGGAATGCAGGGATGGGGAGACAGAGAGGAGAGAGCCACGTTTGGGTTATAGGAAAGCAGGAAGGGCAAGGGTCTTTCTGCTCTGTGACCTTGTGTAAGTCATTTAACTTCTCTGTGCCTCAGTTTCCTCATCTGTAAAATGGGGACTCAATACCTATCTTCCAGACTGTGAGCCCCATGATGGATAGGGACTGCATCTGACCTGACTAACGTGCCTCTGCCCCAGTGCTTAGTACAGTCCTTGGCACATAGTAAGCACTTAACAGATATTGTAATTATTAAGTGAGGGGAATAATTTTACTAAGCATAATTTTACAGAGTGTAATTCTTACTTACCCATAGGGCTTGGTCATCATGTCAGAACTGATTCTGTAATGGAACCTAATAAATGTCATGTAAAGTGTATGGGTAAATGGACCCCACCCTAAAGCCATACAACATGCTCTGGAGAAGGGCATCAAAGCTCTGCTGTGGGGTTGCCTGCATGTCAACTGATATAGATGGATGCGCTAAAGGGGACTGAAGGGATAGCAGGCACAGAGTTGCTGGATTTAGTTGCGGTGGGTTTTCAGGAGGTGTGAGAAGATGGAGAGGGTGTTCAGACGTGGCCAATGAGTTTCCCGGGAAACTGAACTGAACCAGATCAAGATGGAAAACACTTGCCTCTTCCTATGATTTCACTGAAATGCACCATCAGGCTGTCTGGTCCGATCACCACATGCTGAACGGCTTGGACTAGACCTGGGTTCAGGGCGCTGATGTCAATATGAACGTTGCTCTGTAGAAGCGGGCTCGATGGGTTGGAGTCCCCACTGGAGAGAATGGGTGAAAGGTCGGCCAGTGGATAATGGGCTTGTCTGCACGATCCGTTCTGAGAGGAATTGGGAAACTGATCTGGAAGGAGTACAGATATCATTAGCCCGTTGAAGACAACTTACATAGAAAACCACCCATCCTAAATGCCCAAACTGACTGTCGTCCACCTCACCCCCTTCCAAGTCTCCAGGATAATTCCAGAGGGAAGGTGAAAAACAGCCTTTAGGTTTGCCTGAGAGCATGGATAGAGCATGAGTCTGGCAGTCAGAAGGTCATGGATGGTGACTTGGGTAAGTCACTTCACTTCTCTGTGCCTCAGTTACCTCATCTGTAAAATCGGGGTTGAGAGTGTGAGCCCCACATGAGACAGGGACCGAGTCCAACCTAATTTGCTTATATCCACCCCACTGCTTAGCATAGTGCCTGGTACATAGTAAAAATAATTTTATATTACCAAGGGGATTCGGTCGGGGCAGACAGAAACTGTCACTCTCTCCCAGCCAAGTGTACTGGGGAGTGTGGCAACTGGATTAACTGAGCTCTGAACTTCCCAGATGAGGACCTCGGGGAGACACTGAGTCTTTGGTTCCAGGAGGGATCTAGCAGGGGTTTTGTATTCTGCCCAGTCAGGCAGGTGAGAACTGGCTCAGGCTGGCTTTTCTGCCGTGTGTGAGCAGAGTTTTGTGCCCAGCTGGGTGGCACTTGAGGAAGGAAGAAACCCCTTCCCTTTTTGGAAAACAGTTGTTTAAATTCCAAGAGGCTGGCCAAGCAGCTCACTGCCACCACAC
Source organism: Tachyglossus aculeatus (assembly GCF_015852505.1). Taxonomy (NCBI): domain Eukaryota; kingdom Metazoa; phylum Chordata; class Mammalia; order Monotremata; family Tachyglossidae; genus Tachyglossus; species Tachyglossus aculeatus. The sequence goes on along the minus strand of NC_052075.1, from coordinate 35,866,575 downwards.
TTTTACTCTGAAGATGAGTAAAGCATTTGATCCGACGGACAGAGGCTTTTGGAAAACCAATGGGATTCACAAACTCGAAGCTTGGCAGCAAAGAAACCCGGGCCAATGGCTTGTCTATCCAGTGGCCACTTTCATGGAGGGACCTTGGCTTTATAACCGTGAATTCCCTGGCAAACTCAGCTCCCTGCACCGTGAACACTTTCCTCATCTCCTCTTGGTCCCCGGAGTCAGAGGCAAAAATTCTTAGAATGGCTGAGGCAAAGAATTGCCCACTGGAATAACTCTATTGCCTTATAAGTCTGGGCTTCTGATTGGGTAGGAAATTTCACGGGACTTTACTGCTTATCACTTCTGTTTTCTAGAGCCAATCAAAAGACCCGGGAGCCAATGAAATTCCTGTGGGGAATCCTCTGGGGGCAAGACCACCAGTTAAACATATTCTTGATTTTCTGTTGACGATTCAGTCTTTCTCTACTCTTCCTCCCTCTCCTCTTTTTCTCCTTTTTTCCTTCCCCTCTTCCTCACCCATCTTCTCTTCCTCTTCTTTCTTTTCATCCTCTTCTCCCTCCCTCCTCCTTTTCTCCTTCTTCTCCTCTTCCTCCTGCTCCTCCTCCTGCTTCTCCTTCCCCACCCCTTTCTTTTTTCTGCTGCCTTTTGCTTATTGCCCTGTTTATCAGTCTCTGAACTAGGGGGTGAGGAGAGTAAATCACAATGGGTGAAGTTCAACATTTTGGTGGGGAAGGAAGCTGAAACATTTGGCCAAAGTAGTTTCTTAGTTTCAGGATCAACTGTGAAATGGAATTTCTGTGCTACTCCTGCCCCTCCTGATGATCTCCAGAAGAACTGGGAATTGACTACTCAGAGTCAGGGGGCAGGATCTGGTCACTGAAAATCAGAGGAGAAAAACAGCAGAAGAGGCACAAGTGGGGAAAATAAGTCTGAAATGGTATGTGGAAGAATTTAATCCAAACTGCTAAACGACTATATCACTCTCTATTAACCTGATGAGCAGATCCCAGCTCTGTGAACACACATCAACTGCCTGTGACTCACTATATTTGCCTTATGGTAAATATTCAACTAGAAAAATGCTCACAGTTGACTCACATCCTGTACCTTCTAAAGATAACGTACTTGGTACAATACAGAAATTTGGCATTTGCCAACAGATTTTAAATTAAACAATGTGAAATGATCCAGTTAACCTAAATACTAGTTGGTGACTGGAATTTTCATAGCAGATGATTGCAATAGGTTTTTTTTTTTATTAGCCCCACCAGTTACATTTCCGGGTGAGATATTAAAAGCAGGTTAAGCCACTTGGCTTTTGGGGTGTGTGTGGTGGGGAGGGGGTAATTATGAACTCTCGGTGGCTTTGCAGTAACGTAAAATAAACTTTTTTGAGGGGCCTCATGGCTCTGGAGAGGCACTCTAGAATACCTCTCAGGTGATATTGGTCCTTGTGAAGTGGTTTAGGAGTTCTCTTTCCATGAGAAAGAACCTGGCAGATCCTAGACAGACCCAGACCCAAGGCCAAGTTCATATTCCCCCAAGGCTGCAGGAACATTTCGCTGGCCCGGAGAGGTGGGCGTTAACAGGGGGTCAAAACTGGAAGGCACTAGCCGGTGTGAACAGGCCGGTCTCAGACCCGGGGAACTGAACTATACCTTCTGGGAACGTCGCTCGGTAGTCCACAGATTCATTGGAAACCATTTCCGCCGTGGGGCTGATACTCCTGGCGCTTACAAGGCGGTCCAGGTGAGGCGTGTGAATTCTTGGGTCATAGCGAACTAATTCACTGCCCAGATCTTAAACCAGAGAGAAAGAAGCAGCTGATTAAGGGCTTTTCTAAGCAGGGTTAATACGGCACCAAACCAGGATCCAGGATTCTGTCACTGGTCCTAGGGTTTAGCTCTCACCGGCGTTACGATTTGAGGGATCTTTATGACTTCAAAATGTGTCTTTTGCTCGGACAACCCACTTATAAACGTTCAGCCCTTTTGAAATACAGCATGGCCTAATGGGAAGACGCAAGACTGGGGGTCAGGAGATCTGGGCTCGAGTCCCTGTTCCACAACTGGCCTGCTGTGTGACCTTGGGCAATCACTTAACCTCTCTGGGCCTCAGTTTCCTCATCTGCAAAATGGGGATGAGATGGACTGGGAGCCCTATGTAGGACAGGGGCAGTGTCTGATCTCATAAGCTTGTATCTGCCCCAGTGCTAAGCCCATATAGAGTAAGAAATGCCACTGTAGTATTAATGAATGCCATAATAAATAATACATTGTGAAAAACCCTTCTACTTTACCAGGGTGTGGTTTTTTACATGACACACCTTTAATTTGTTTCTTCTTTTTCATCCACAGAAAGAGCCCCAGGAATAACAAGAGTAAGACCGAGATTGAGGCCACTCCGGCGATTAGTCCTGTGAAATTCTGGTCAGGGAGAACAATCACCTTTCCAAGGATGGTCGAGGAGACCGCCTGCTGCCACTACAAAGAACCAAGAAATAATGATTACAACTCAGTCATCCCTAGGCACAAACCAGCTTCTTTCTGAAGCAGCATGGCACGGTGGATAGAGCACGGGCCTGGGAGCCGGAAGGTCAGGGATTCAATCCCAGCTCTGCCACTTGTCTGCTGTGTGACCTTGGGCAAGTCACTTTACTGCTCTGTGCCTCAGTTCCCTCATCTGGAAAATGGGGATTGAGACTGTGAGTCCTAAGGGGGTTAGGGACTGTGTCCAATCTGATAAACTTGTATCGACCCCTGTGCTTAGTAGAGTGCCTGGCACATAGTTAAGTGCTTAGCAAATACCATTTTTCCCATTGGCTCAGATTCTCTCCCCACAGCTGTTTATCCTGGCCTGCTGAAAGAAGCGTCTTTGGAAGCTGCCTTGAGTTTGTCAGCATGTGAAGGTTCTCTTTAGTGCTTTTTAATAAGTGATTTCCAAGAGTGAAAACAGTCCTCCTGCTCCTCTCTTCTCCCTGGGCCTAACTTAGTTCCAGGAACAAGTTTACAAATCAGGGAAATCTGGATTGTGCTGTGGATTCCAGCATATGGCACTTAAAACAGGAGCTGATTATCTTAAGAGGAAAAGAAAGGAAGGACAGGAAAACCTCATTAGAGTCTAAAACATGCGCTGCCTGGGGGGGTCTAGGGCCCTCAGTGAGGGTCAGGAGCCAACCTCTTTGGCAAAAGAACTGGATATTAGGTGCTGCCTCTTGAGTTCCTGTTTAATCAGCTCCTAGAGGGTCAATGTTTTACTGAAAATCAGGCCAAAAATAGGGCAAATGATACATTGCTTCAAGGTTAAGGGCCATCTTAGGATAGGGACTTTTCCAAGGATTTTATTGTAAAATTTCCTAGGGAAACAACTTAACATAAATGCAGCTTCTCTAGACCATAAATATGTCTATTCCTGCTAGACTGTAAGTTCCTTGAGGACAGAGATAGGGTCCGTCTCCTCTACTGTCTTCTCCCAAGCACTTGGTTCAGTGCTCTGCTGACTGATTCATTCCTGGACTGTTCTCTGGAATCAGAGTTTGAAACTGCTAATACTTTTCAGAGCAACTAGCAGTGGCTGTTTTTTGAATGGTATTTGTTAAACACTTAGGGCCAATCACTGTACTAAGCGCTGGGATAGATACAAGACAATCAGGTTGGACCCAGTCCCTGTCCCACTTAGGGCTCACAGTCTTAATCCCCATTTCGCCAATGAGGTAACTGAGGCATGGAGAAGTGAAGTGACTTACCCAAGGTCACATAGTAGACAAGTGGGGGCACTGGGATTAGAACCCAGGTCCTTTAGGTCTGTGCTCTTTCCGCTAGGCCATGCTGCTTCTGTGGTTTATGAGAGAAAGTCAGAAGGGGCTGTTTTCCTAATAGCTACCTTTAACATTTTTGCTTCCAACAGTTTATGCGCTCTAGTCAGTTATTCATTTATTCATATATTCACATTTCCAAACCCTTGCTATCACCAGAAGTGTCTATTCTTTTCCTTCTGATCCCCTGCATATATACTATTTGTGTCTGCCTGTCTACCCAGAATATTACAAGCTGTCTGAGGCTTTTTTTTTTTTACTTTCCTTGTACTATCACAGGACTGAATGTTTTTGCAAATAGTTGTTGCTCAGTGAATGCAATTGAATTGGCTTGACTTCAGTGACAAGGGTGAGAGTTACACCATGAAAGGGAGTGGTGTCACAAAACCTCCCTCCTTGAAGAATAACAAGCGAGAGTCGTAGCTGAGCTGATGAGCCCAAAGCCAACATTCAAATGAGGTCTGATGATTTATTTTAAGGCTGCGAGTGTCATGATTAAAGCCGGCACCTTTATCTCCATCACAAGAGCCGCGCAGGAATCTCACCTCTATATTTAACTCCGTATTCACTTTCAGCAGGTCCCTGGGGACTGTGCAGAGAACAGATTCCAAGTTCAAGAGGACGTTCTCACAGCTTTTATTTCCAACTTTCAGCACCTCCCCTTTGACAGCTTCAGAATCAATATGGTCTCCCTGGAAAAATAAGAAAAAATCCCATTGGAACATCAGATCACCTTAGAACGGGGTCAGTTGAGAGGAGGTTCAGCAACAGATGATGGTAGGATCATCCGCCACGGCCCACATCTAGAAATAAAGCTCGTATGAGGAAAGGAAAATCCGATCCCTTTGAATTTTATGCTTAAATCTGAGAAAATGACTGGGCATATTGGATTGGCCAAATTCACACATGAGGAGATTACAGAGTGGGTTAAACCAATCTCCAGTAGGGGCCCCAACAACTCTGCTGTTGTGTTCCTAGGGAGCCCATGAGGATGGGGTGATGGAGTCCTTACTCTATGACAGTTCTCTCTCTCCCTTCACTCAACCTTGGTGAGGGCCAGGGGAAGGAACGTCCTGGGAATCCCACCATCTCATTATCACTATCACTGTCACCTCCACCCAGTTCATCAGTCCACGGAGCTGCTGCTAGGCCTGAACTGCCCCAGTCAGTGGATCCAGCCCTTCTCCCCTGGGGCTTCCCACCACTTTCGCCTAGAAGACTAGAATGGAATATTTTCCTGCAAAAATTGGGCATGGGGAATTCTTCCCAGGCTGCCTGCTCTTGTAGTCACTTCCCACTTCTCCAGGAAGATGAGTTCATTCCTCACTAATCCCTCCACGATCCCCCTTGATCCACTACATGATCGGAGAGCACGGCTCCTCTCTCCCCATCGATAACCATATCTATTTATGTAGAGACTGCTTCAATGCCCTGGGGTGGGGGTGGGGGGTCGTCTATCCCAGGGTGGGGAGGGCGGGTTGGAACAAAGCCAAGAACTCCTTAAGACTCCTTTAGCTCCAGGAGTCTGGGGACCAGGGAACATGCTGAAATTCTCCCTGGTGACATCACCGGGGGAGGAGGGGTGTGGGTGTGACACCTTCTCCCCTCTGCTGAACCAGGTTGGATACAGGAGACCAATCTGAGCTCTAGGGACATAAATCTAGTGGCACCCCAAGGCCTCAAATGGCAACTTGCCGGTGAGCTGCATGCAGCGCTGAAACACCCGCTCTGAAAGGGGTAACCGAAAGATTAAAGAACCAGAGAGCTTGATTTATGAAGGGCCAGCTAAATACATCTTGCTCAGCTAGACCATTACTAAGGCGGGGAGACGGGGATGAAACACTGAGTTCATCCCGCCAGGGCCAGGATTCCTTGTGGAAAAGAAATAACCTCCAAGGCAAATAGAGCAAGTAGCTGGATTTTTAAAAAAACCCAAACAATTCGAGGAACAGACACAACTCCTTCCAACCGACATCTTCCCGAGGTGCTCGGGACGGATGATCAGTTAAAATACAAGTGAAAACTTGAGGACCCCAAGATGGAGCGGGATCATGAAACAAAACGTCCAAGCACAGGGTCAGAAACTCAAGTCTTGTAGAGGAAAGGCCCTTTTACCGAGGGCTTTGGCTAGATTTGCCGATGAACCATTTATAAGAAACCAGGGCGGGTGGACCGACTTTGACTCTAAGACTCATTTAAAAGCAAATGAACCCAAGGAGCTATAGACTGAAACCCAAGCAATTACCCCTCGGAATCCACGAAGGGATGGGAAATGCAGTAGGATGGGTTCTTCCTGCCTCCATTGATGGATGTTATCCTTCTTCAATTCCCCGCTCTTAGAATGCTCCCCTTATTGCAGCAGAAATGCATTTCACTTTGCACCTCGCATTACTTTTCTCTCTTATATAGACTATTCTCCCCTATGATAAAGCAGCGAGCTATACTGCCAGTCTCTCTCGGGGAACTGGGAGAAATGATTTCATCTTTCAGAAACAGAAGCCATTTTGGGCCTGCCAAACATCCTCTTCCCCAGACTGAAAGGCATCTGTTTAAAGAGTTAAAAGGGGGAACTGCATGAAGCATGACCCTCCCTGGGTTACGAAGAGCCATTTTATAAATCAAGGGAAGATGTTGCTTTATCACCGACGTACTGCTAAGTGTTGTATGATGTACTATATAATGTCTGCGTTATGGCCCCAAACTAGAAAACGCAGCCGTTCCGGATAACGTCCGGCCACTGTTAGTCCTGGCTCTTTTCCCAGCTCCAACCATCACACCTCCATTATCATCATTAAGATTTTGGTCCATCCGGATGGGCAGTGGAACTTGGGACCACACTGGGTCTTTTTGATTGGACTTTGCTGGACCTTCGGGCTACTGCTTCCTGAGGGGGGCCCTTGTAAGCAAGGCTGAAGAGGACCCCCTGTCTCCTCCAGAGCCAGTGAATTACTGTTTTCTTGAGTGGCGGGTGCCTTCCTAGTAATGAAGTGCCTGCTGCAATCCAGGCCCAAGCTTCCAATCAGCCAGGAGTCCCCAGTGGGGAAGGTGAGCCTTATTAGCACCCTTACCCTGACTTTGGCTTTCAAAGAAGTGGGCTCTTGGTTACTTCTCCTTCTTGCTTGGCAACTGACTACTTCTTCTGACTCCCACCATTCCTCTTTTCCTCCCCTTGCTCTTCTTTGAAGAAGCCAGAGGTTTCTACCTGCCCGATTTTGTAACTGAACTGGGAGTGGAGCACCTTGTACCTCAAACTCAGGAATTCAATCATGGTTGCATATAAACCAGAAGATTCACGGTTAAGAACCTCAGGCTCCTGGGGTCGGACGGATCCAAGTCCTGACCTTGTAAGACTGCTTCATGTCCCGAACTGAAGCAGCTCACACAGGGACTGGGTTTCCTTCCAGCTGCAAGGCCAGCTTTGGCTGAGGGAGTTTTTAAAGCACTCACCCCTTTAGGGCTGTTAAGAAACATGTGTGTTTGTTGTTGTATTGTACTCTCCCCAGAGCTTAGTACAGTGCTCTGCCACAGCGCTGAATAAATACGATTGACTGACTCACTCAAGTTCCTGGATCGGTTCCCACAGCCTTTGGGTCCTTCTCCATTGGGTGCTGCAGTGCTCCTAAATTATAGGAGCGCTGCCACTTTTACAGTGTATGTTCCCGGCTGGTCGCCAGAAGAAACATCAATGGACTGACCTCACTTTTGATGAAGGTTTTAACTCCCTTCCTGAGCCTGGCCGAGGATGAGGCCATTGAGAGTGCAAACTCCTTGTGGGCAGAGAAAGGGCATCTGGCTTCTGTTGGACTCCTGTAAGCACTTTGGATAGTGCTTTGCCCTCAGTAGGTACCCAGTGGAGACAGCTCCCACTAGACTGTAAGCTCACTGTGGGCAGGGAATGTATCTGCTATCTTGTACTCTCCCAAGCTCTTAGTACAGTGCTCTGCACACCATAAGCATACAATAAATATGAATGCCTGACTAACTGGCTGACCCAAGAGACGGCAGCATCCTGATTCCTCAGTGGGAAGGAAAGGTGGGAGTCAGGTCTGGGATGACAGGTCTCGGGTCTGCTGGGACAGGTGTTGACAGGCTGAACCAGATGTCAGATTCAGATCCAACAACTCTGGGAGCCTTGAGGGAAAGTATTAATTCTGGGAGAAAAGAATTCTCTCATCTATATAAGGTTGCACTTGGAGGGATAGTTAAAATTGCTATTTATCTTTAATCCGAACATTTTAGGTACAGCAGCCGAATGAAGCCAGCTTCTCTAGTTCTAAATACTAATATTCCCACCTAAATGCCTCATTTTCATCAAGCAAAACCAAATGGCAATTAGTTAAAAGCAAAATGTCACACTAGATTAGTTTTACTGAAAAGAAAAAAGTTTTACAAGCTCTTTCCCCCATTTTAAAACTAATTAAAGAAGATGAAAGAACTTTCTTTGGGAAGAATACTCTGTTCACTGAAGCAGGCTGCCCTTCCATTTCATGCTGGGCTTGTTTAATGACTGCACAAGACATAATTGCAAAAGTTGGAAAGGAGAGAGAGAGAGATAGAGAGAGAAAAAGAAAGAGAAAGAGAAAGAGAGAGAGAGAGAGAGAGAGAGAGAGAGAGAGAAAGAGAGAGAGAGAGTGTGAGTGTGTGTATGAGTACATATGTAAGTGCACATTCTGGAGTAAGGGGGAGAAATCACTGCCAATAAATCACACGCTAGTCCTTTGGCTCCAGAGTAATTTCCATGTTTAGATGAAGATGACCCATTTGAGCTCATCTTACTGCATAGAAAAAAGAGCTGATGGCTTTGACGTTCACGCTTTAACCCTTGCCGATTGATATATTTCTTTAACTGCTTCCAATAACAGAAGACCTAGATGGTTAAAATCAAGGAAATGAATCACATCTGCAGTGTAATTGCCTCTGTTAAGAGACTTGGCTTAGTATATGCCTGACACTTACTGTTACTTTTTGTGAAGATTTTTTTCTTTTTCATAAAAAAGCAGCTATTACACTTATCTTTAGTGTAATGCCAGAAAGATTTGTGTTTCCGGGTTGAGATATTTGCCAAAGTAGCTGGAGATATAATAATCGGACACCCTCTTTTCAGTCCCACAGCTAGAAAGTCAATTAGCTTCAGGTTGATGATTTAAGGGGCCATTTGAGCTTTTCTTACCTTAATTTCCAGTACATGTTTGTTGCCCATTGAGATCATCACTGGCTTTTCAAACGGCTTAAACACTGGATTGTGCACATAAATGAGGTCAAAGTTAGCAGACTGGACGCCATCAAATACAAAAAATGCTTTCGTTTTGAAGGGGGGTGGCAGATTTAGTTGCTGCAGTGAAGGAGTCGTACAACAGATTATTTCTGCATTAGAACGACTTTGGCATGCCTGTCGAGAGAAAAGAATGCACATGATAAATAGGCTGCTGGAAAGCGGGGTGAAATAAAAAATGACAGAACTCTACCTGCTGGGCCTTTCACATCTGACCAATGTTGGGCTTTGTCTGACTAATTCGATCCCAGGTGGGATTCCGAAGGCCAGAATGAGGCCGTTGAGAATGTAAGGTCCCTGAGGGGAGGGAACCAGTATTTTGCTTCACTTGCACTACGGTTGCACTTAGAAGCAGTGTGGCTCAGTGGAAAGAGCACGGGCCTGGGAATCAGAGGACCTGGGTTCTGATCCCACCTCCATTACTTGTCTGTTGCATGATCTTGGGCAAATCACTTCATTTCTCTGTGCCTCAGTTTCTCATCTGCAAAATGGGGATTCAATACCTGTGCTCTCTCTTACATAGAATTTGGGCCCCACGTAGGGGCCTAATTATCTTGTATCTGTCCCAGTGCTTATTACAGTACTTGGCACAAGGTAAGTGCCTAAAAATACAACAGTTATTGTTAATAATAATAATATTTCTGAAATATTTTCATTCCTCCTTGAACCACGAGGAGGAAATGTGCTTCCTGCTACCTTCAATTTATTTCAGTGTCTGTCTCCCCGACTAGATCCTAAACTCCTTTATAAAAGAGATTATGTCTCTGTTGTACTCTCCCAAGTACTGAGTACAGTGTTCTACACATAGTAAGTGCTCAATAAATACCACCGATTGATTTATTGATTGATAGGGGGATTATCAGTTCACCATTCCTCCATTCTGTGAAATGGGTTTCCCGTAGTTTAGATTTTAGGTGAGTTTGGAAAGCAGAGTGGAGTGTGGAAGAAAGAAAATGTTTGGTTTAGGCTAGCCAAAGGAAATTACGGTATGAGCTCCTTTGGTTTTTATCTTTTCACAAGGAGCCAGGGATTGCACAGGTACTTAGTCGGACAATAGAGAAAGGAGGGAAGGGAAACCCGTAAAAAGCTCAGATGTCAAATAGAGCATGTTGAATTTTCCCCCCATAGATGTTTCTGGTTGAATATTCCCCCCCATAGATGATCCTTTAATAAAAATTCTGTTTTCTGGTTTAAAGAAGAGTTTCATATCAATTAAATGCCTAGCCAGCTTGTGGGATCTGATTCTAAATTGTTGTCTGTAGGATACAGTGATGTTAATTTACATTTGCTGCTTCTAATGGAACGCAATGCAATTTAACTCTCTACCAAATTAGGATCATAACACTGGAAGCTATTCCATTCCATTAGCTTGAAAGGTGGGATTGAATTATCTCCAAATAGTCAGTTTCCTATTTTCTCCACCATTCCATCCACAAAATGAAGAAATTTAGAAGCAAGTCCATTTTTCAGTGTACAATGGAGATTCCCGACTGCGATGAGTTCTAGTACTCCCATCTAAAACTTGATATTTTTGAAGGTAACTGTATGCACTGGATACCAGTTATGCTTATTGTGTTAGTGGGTATATTTTTTCTCTGTATAATGTCTCTTCCATAGGGAAAAGGCCTTTGGAAGCCAATGGGGATTCTGTGTACGGATATGATAATAGGCTATAGAGAAGGATGAGAATTGGATTAAACATTTCTCCGAGAGAGTTCTAGTGTTATCTGATCAGCTAGTGATCTGTTAAATCTCTACACAGGAGATTACATACATTTACACACGCATGTGCATGCAAACACACACACACACACACACACTTGCTCACACAAAGCTAGTTATCCTTATTTAATTAACAAAACTTAATTAATCTTCCAAACCACTGTGGAGTTCTGATGTCCACAAAATGAATAGCTAGGGATTCATAACTGTTTGTGGCTAGGTGGTGGAATTTGATTCAAGCCTCTTTGGGGATAGGGGACCCTCTGAGAATGATGACAATCTAATCAGGCTCTTTAGAGGGGGCATAATGGGACTGACTAAAGAGGTCAAGAAAAATCTTATTTGAAGTGACCTTAATGTTATGGGATTTGACAGAACATTTGGACCCAAGAGGGGCTTTAGTCCCTGAAGAAATTGATGGTTTTTGTTTTTCGGAAGTATTGGTTTGGGAACCAAAAGGGAAATCCCATAATTCAACCTGTCACCTGCTCACTGAAGGCAAATTGAGGGATGACACCTTTGTATGTCTTTGCATTTCAGCCCATCAATCAGTCAGTGGCATTTATTGAGCACTTAGGCTTGTGCAGAGCTCTGTATTAAGTACTTGGGAGAATACAATAGAGCAAGGATCCTCAATCTGAAAATCGGGCTTTTAAACAGTTTGTTGGTGATGACTTAGGCAAGGTGATTCTAAAACCTTCCTTATCATTCTCCCTCCTTATCAATTCTAGTCTAGAGGCTCCACCCATTATTCCCCAATTCACTGTCTTCATTCCTCTCAAGCCAACCTTCCAGCTCTTCCTAGCTCTTTGACTCTCTGGCCTCTGTCCCTATTCTCAAGCTGTTTTTCCCAGGACGGAATGCCCTTCCTCCCCATACCAGACAAATTTCAACTCTCCTCACATTCGAAGCCCTACTAAAGTCCCAGCTACCTCCAAGAAGCCTTCCCTGATTAATTTCCTAGTTCCCTTGGCCACGTGATCCCTTGAGAAGCATCCCTTGGGAAGCAGCATGGTGTAATGGATAGGGCACGGGCTTGGGAGTCAGAAGGTCACGCGTTCTAATTCTGGCTCCATCACTGTGTGGCCTTGGGCAAGGCACTTCACTTCTCTGTGCCTCAGTTACCTCATCTGTACAATGGGGATGAAGACTGTGAGCCCCCCGTGGGACAACCTGATTACCTTGTAACCTCCCCAGTGCTTAGAACAGTGCTTTGCACATAGTAAGCACTTAACAAATGCTATTATTATTATTATTATTCAATCCTATTTATTGACCACTTACTGTATGGAGAGCACTGTACTAAGCGCTTTGGGAGAGTACAACACAACAACAAACAGACACATTCCTGCCTACAACAAGGCCCCTTGTAGGACAGGGACTGTGTCAAACTCAATTTGCTCGTCTCCACCCCAGCGCTTAGTACAGTGCCTGGCACATAGTAAGCACTTAACAAAATACCACAATTATGATTATTATTGAGCCACTCTAATGATAATAATAATAATGATGGTGTTTGTTAAGCACTTACTATGTGCGAAGCACTGTTCTAAGCACTGGAGGGATATAAGGTGATCAGGTTGTCCCACTTGGGGTTCACAGTCTTAATCCCATTTTCCAGATGAGGTAACTGAGGCACAGAGAAGTTAAGTTGCTTGCCCAAGGTCACACGGAAGACAAGCAGCAGAGCCAGGATTCGAACCCATGACCTCTGACTCCCAAGCCCGTGCTCTTTCCACAGAGCCACGCTGCTTCTCTAGCCCTTAAGAACTTATCTGCACCCTTCTTAACACTCATGTGTGTACATCTGCTCAAATGTTGATTTTGATTTTGACCACTCTAGTTGTAAGTACTCAGACTGGTTCTCCCTGCTAGAGTTATGGTCTTTGGGGGTAGGCAACTGGGCTCTTACTCTGTATTTTCCAAGCACCTAGTACAGTGTACCACACTAAGCGAGCTCTAAAATTCTGCTGCTGCTGCTGCTGCTACTTCTACTACCACTACTACCATTACTTCTACTACCATTTGTCTGCTATGTGGCATTGGGCAAGTCACTTTACTTCTCTGTGCCTCAGTTACCTCATCTGCAAAATGGGGATGAAGAATGTGAGCCGTATACGGGACAGGGGCTGTGTCCAACCCGATTAGCCTGACACACAGTAAGCACTTAAGAAATACCATTATTGTTATTACTATTATTATTACTGCTGCTACTACTACTACTGTTATTACCACTACTTCTACTACTACTATGCTGCCACTTCTATGACTCCTTTTCATCCATGCCACTTTGTGTTTTCTGGTAGAAAAGAACTTGCCTGCAATTACAGTAGCTTAAAAAAGTTTCAAGGGCATAAAAAGCCCAAAGAACAGATTCTTTCATGAAGTGCTACTACCCAATGTCTCCATGTTGTTGGACAGGAACAAAAACCTAAACAGCTTTGTACTCTAGACTGTAAGCTCGTTGTGGGCAGGGAACATGTCTACCAACTCTGTTATATTGTACTCTCCCAAGCGCTTAGTACAGGGCTTGGCACTCAGTAAGCACACACTCAATCAAGATGACTGACTGATTGATATATAGAAGATTCAAATGTAAATAATATAGCCCGGCTCAGCTCCTCCTGTACAGACACTGTGTCCAGCCACCTTGAATGATGTTTCCAATCACATGCCAGGGAAGGAAGAGAAAGTTCTTCCCCTTCTCCCCATCCCAAGCAAGTTGTGATGATGCCAAGCATAAATATGTTTATATTCTTCAATACTGGATCATTGAGAGTGGCTGAGAAAACTAGGGGGGGGGGGTCAGGAAACAACATGTCCATTACACGGTAGGAATTTATGAAGCAGTTATGAGATCAGGGGCCTCATCCAGGCTCTCCGATGAAGCTAAAGGCCACTTGGTTACAATATTTTATAAAAACAATAAAAAAATGATGTGATTTCCATTAATGGTCCCCCTCCTCCCCCTCCTCCTCCCAGTTGACTGTGCTTTCAAATATCATCTCCCATTGGTAATTATCATTTGAGTCAAAAGTTAATGCATTTGCAAAATTGTCAAAATAATTTTGACTCTATAGTGTCAGGCTAGAAAGTCTAGCCTGCTGTAGAATCCTCAGACTTACTACTGTGAAGTTCCTGCCCACTTCTGCGACTCGGATAATCATCTTAGGAACACTGGATCCATTGAGGTTTTTCCCAAATCCGGTGATGGTGCTTCCGCCACTGGCCAAAACAAAATGGAAACATGGTCAATATCAAGGAGAATAACGACATCTGTTTCACTCCCCAACAGGAGCGAAAACTCCCCGCCACCACTGTTTGAAGACATCCCGCTCTGAAGCCAGAATTCCATGGATTCTTAAGTGATACACTTTCAAGGTCTTGGGGCAGAGAATGCGTCAATCAATTAAGAAACATCACGGCCTAGTAGATAGAGCACGGGTTTGGGAGTCAGAAGGGCCTGGGTTGTAATCCTGGATCCCCCACTTGTCTGCTGTGTGACCTTGGGCAAGTCACTTAACTTTTCTGGGCCTCAATTACTTCATCTGTAAAATGGGGATTAAGACTGTGAGCCCCCACATGGGACATGGATTGTGGCCAAATCGATTAGCTTCTATCTATCCCAGTGCCTAGTACAGTGCCTGGCACATAGTGAGAGCTAAACCAATACCATTAAAGAAGCACCCCCAAAACAAAAAAATCTTTGTTATACTGTACTCTCCCATCGGAGCCCACCATGGGGAACTATGTTCGCCTCTGATTCACCAGACTATTCTGACAAAAAAAAAGTCACTGTTCTAATGATAGAGTTCTATTTTTTTTGAAAAATATTCCTTATATAGGTACACTGCATCCAGACTGAGGGCCCTTTGGCGGAAGTAATCACAGAGGTGAACTTTAAATGTAGTTTGACAATGAATTGTTCAGTTGATGAGAACGGACTAGGTTGAATTGGTCCAATGTGAAGCTGGTTGTGCTGGACAGTCTGGGTGTCTGTGGATGCGGGGGAAAAAAGAGTGTGTATGGTGCGTTTTGTGTGGGTCTATATTCAATGTGGGCAGTTATAAAGTACTAGTAGTCTTCTAAGTACAATAAGAAACAGCATAGCCTAGGGAAATAGCCCAGAACTAGGGGGTCAAGAGACTTGGGTTCTAATCCTGGCTCTACCACTTGCCTGCTCTGTGATCTTGGTCTAGGGGCTTAATTTCTCTGGACCTCAGTTTTCTCAACTGTAAAACGGGGACTCCATACCTGTTCTCCTTTCCCTTTAGCGTGAGCCCTATGTGGGTCAGGTGCTGTATCGGATCAGATTATACTGTATCTACCTTAGCGCGGTGCTTGGCACAGAGGAAGTGCTTAACAAATAACATTATTTTTATTAAATCTTGGCTTTCCAGGCAATCTCCATCCGGCTCTAGTGAGCTAGAAAATTGGAAAGTCCAGAAAGTTGATATATACTTCTTTGGGCAAACGTTGGAGGTTTTCGGCTTGGGAGTGACACCTGAAGAGTATAGGAGGTGGTGTTTGGTGCCAAAAAATCCCCAATCTAATGACCAGAGCTGAGAGGTTGAGCAAAGCTGACATCCCAAGCTCTTTCTCAGTGCAAGTCCTGTGCCAAGGCACCAGCTTTGCCACGCAGGTTGGAAACCTCCTTCCCCACCCTTCCTACCCTCCCTGCAAGAAAGCCACAGATAACCCTAACCCAGATGAACCCCACCTGAATAACTGAGAATTCACTCCTGCCAATACTGTGTGCAAGCAGTCAGCAGTTGGCTCAGCGGGCTATTTCCCTGAAATCAGTCTAATGCAGTAGTGGATGGATGATGCTTTCTAAAGATGAGGCAGCAGTGACTCAAACTGTGCCCTGAAACTCAATCGAACTGTCAACCAGCCTCATCTCTGAACACATAAGGGAGATTGCAACAGCTGCCCGATGGCATTAAAAACCAGAGTTAAAACTGCAGTTTCTTTTGATGACGGAAGCAGAATTCTTTTCATGCTTCATTTTTCTCCTGGACTTCTCTGCCTCAACTTCTCCTTACCTAAGGAATGATTTGGTTGGGTGAATCTCATGGACGACGGGGTCCTCTTTGTAGATGAAAGTGCCGGCTTCGCGATTGGCCAAGTCGATCTTCATCTTAACCGCGTAGAGGGTGGGAATGGTCTGGGCTGGCGTGTAGCATTCCAGAACGTGTTCTGACACACTGGAACAAAAACACAGGGAAAGGAAGTCGGCAGGGATGGGTCAGGCTACGCGGCTGAAGAAGCTACGTGTTTTTAACCGTGCTTTCTGGATAGAGTATCTAAGGTAAGAGCTCAGGCCAGGAGAGAACAGCACTGTCATTTGGCCTCTAGTGTAACTGAAGGAGAGTTTTCTGAGTTGCCCCATGGCAGACCAGACATGTCTCAGAAGTGCATTACCTGTGATGCCTGCCTGAAAAACTGCTGGGGCTCAAGGCATCCCTTCTATAGGTGGGGGATGGATTCTGCGAATTAAGCTGACTCAACTCCTCCAAGAGGAACGTCCTCTGACCTCTGCCATCGCCAGCAAGGACAAGTCACCCAAAACACTGAAATAACCTGAGAAAAGGAAGCAGCATGGCCTAGTGGATAAATGTGGGAGTCATAAGGTCATAGGTTTTAATCCCGACTCTGTCCCTTGTCTGCTGTGTTACCTTGAGCAAGTCGCTTAACTTCTCTGGACCTCAGTTCCCTCATCTGTAAAATGGAGATTAAGACTATGAGCTTTGGTGGGACAGGGACTGTGTCCAACCCAACTATCTTGTATCTAGCCCAACCCTTAGAATAGTGCCTGGCGCATAGTAAGCAGTGCCTGGTGCATAGTAAAAGATTTCCAGTCTCTTAAAGGTATCAGCAAGCTCCCTCATTGCTGTTCCTGGTTCTGTTCTGATAGTCGTCCAGGACAATACAATACCTGCTGGTGGAGGGTGGGAGGAAGGGAGGAAAAATAAAGGATGTGAGTGAAAAAGAACAGCAACGAGAGAGGGCAAATTTACAGGATAAGCTTCCTGAGGGTGGGGACTACCGCTGACTTCTACTGTCTGCTCCGAAGCATTCAGTACAATTGCTGTGCACATGTGGGTGATCGATAAATATTACTGATTTGGTAAATCGATTGAGAAAGGGAAAGGAGGAAAGGGCAAAGGGGTCTAGGTAATGGGGGACGGTCACGATTTCAGTGTGTGAGCCTCAGCAATGTTAGCCGAGTCCTTGCTCCACCTCACCAAGCGTTCATGTCTTCAGGAGTGGGCAGAGGCATGGTGCTCTGTGCAGAGTACAGCGCATCAGGGTGGGGCAGGTGGCCACAAAATATTCCCTCTAAAATTTGCCAGTCTGGGCCATAGCCTTTTTGGCATGGAAAAATCTACACTGACCAAGGAATAAGGCAATGCCATAAGTTCTCATTTCCCCTCTGCACTGACTATGCGCTTGGCTGTGAACCCCCAAAACACTTTGATACTCCAGCCCCATGGCCCTTATGTGCATATCGAGCATGGGCTTGGGAGTCAGAGGACGTGGGTTCTAATCCTGACTCTACAACTTGTCTGCTGTGTAACCTTGGGAAAGCCACTTAACTTCTCTGTGTCTCAGTTCCCTCATCTGTAAAATGGGGATTAAGATTGTGAGCCCCACGTGGAACATCCTGATGACCTGTATCTACTCCAGTGCTTAGAAAAGTGCTTGGCACATAGTAAGCGCTTAACAAATACCATCATTATTATCATTATTATATCCTTATATTCTATCATTTCCCCTGTCAATAGTTTATTCTAATATCTGTCTCCCAATATAGATCGTAAGATCCTTGTCGGTGGAGATAGTGTCTACAAACACTATTGTCTAGTACTTTCCTGTGACTGTGAGCCCACTGTTGGGTAGGGACTGTCTCTATGTGTTGCCAATTTGTACTTCCCAAGCGCTTAGTACAGTGCTCTGCGCATAGTAAGCGCTCAATAAATACGATTGATTGATTGATTGATTTCCTGAGAGCTTAATACAATGCTCTGCATATAATAAGCTCTCAATAAATACCACTAATTGATGGCAATAACAGACTGTTACGGTGGTAGCTTGATGATCTATGCTCAAAGACAAAACTTCTCCTGGTGAATAGGAGAAGCAGCGGGGATTTAGTGGAAAGAGCATGGGCTTGGGAGTCAGAGGTCGTGGGTTCTGATTCCGGCTCCACCACTTATCAGCTGTGTGGCCTTGGCAAGTCACTTAACTTCTCTGTGGCTCAGTTACCTCATCTGTAAAATGGGGAATAAGACTGTGAGCTCCACGTGGGACAACCTCATTACCTTGTATCTACCCCAGCACTTACAGCAGTGCTTGGCACATAGTAAGCGTTGAAAAAATTCTATCGTTATTAACAGGGCAAACTAAAGCATCGGAGTGACTGAGGCATAGACCCCCACCTCCTCAAGGTGCATGTTTTTCCGCCGATGGAAATGTGTCTGGAATTTCCACAGTTCAGGTACTTTCCAGTTAAGGTGAGTAAAGTTCCTCCAGCTATGGGACCATAGCGGGGAGAAATACTGGTTATCTTAGGGTCCTGCATGGAAAATAGAAAGAGAAATAGCGATGAGAAAGCTGGTACTAGCTATATCCCCCCACAGAAATCAGATAGGTCCCCTTTTGGATCAAACCCTCAGGCTTCAGAAAGATGAGATGTTATAGTGTACTACTCAAGTGCTTAGTACAGTGCTTTGCACATAGTAACACTCAATAAATATGACAATGAATGAATGAATGTATGGAATCAGCAAACAATTCAGTATCTGATGGACTAGACAAGAGACTCCCCCTCTAGATTGTAAGCTCCTTGTGGGCAGGGAATGTGTCTACCACCCTGCTGGAGAAGAAGCATGGCTTAGTGGGTAGAGCACTGGCACAGGAGTCAGAAGGAGCGGGGTTCTAATCGCCACTCTGCCACTTGTCTGCTATGTGAACTTGGGCAAGTCACTTATCTTCTCAGTGCCTCAGTTACCTCATCCATAAAATGAGGATTAAGACTGTGAACCCTATATGGGACACAGACTGCGTTAAAGCCGATTATCTTGTATCTACCCCAGTGTTTAGTACCATGACTGGTATATAACAGTGGTTAAAGGATATGACAAAAAAAAAGTTGTGCCTTACCACGTACGAGAACGTTTTGGATCGTCTTCCGCCTTGGGCGTTGGAAACACTGATGGAGATGTTGAGGCGGGGCTGGGTGGAAGGCCCTGCTGTGCATTTCAGCCTGTGAGGACAATGTGCAAGGCTTTATACCCCTTTGGCCTTCCCTTTCCTTTCAAAGAGGGTCATTTTGACTCAAAGCTATGTGACCCCCTCCGCCTACAGGGAAACGTCATGTGTGCATCTGTGACTTGTCCCTGACTTGTCTGTGCCCAACAACAAATGTAATCATTCTGGCTTTCTCTCTTCTATCTGCATGCCAGTGCTCTGGACGAGGACAAGGGAAATTACGGATGGGGAATAGAGTGCTGTATATATTGGGAACCGTAGTTCTTCAGCGCTGAGAAGCAGCATGGCCTAGTGGATAGAGCACAGGCCTGGGAATCAGAAAGACCTGGGTTCTAGTCCCTGCTCTGCTACTTGTCTGCTGTTTGTCCTTGGGCAAGTCACTTAGCTATTCTGGGCCTCAGTTACTTCACCTGTAAAATGGTGATTAAGATTCTGAGATCCATGTGGGACAACCTGATTAACTTGTATCTCCCCCGACACTTAGAACAGTGCTTGGCATACAGTAAGCGCTTAAAAAATACTGTAATTATTATTATTATGTGGGACAGAGACTGTGTCCAACCTGATTATCTTGTATCTACCCCAGTGCTTAGTGCAGTGACTAGCACAGAGTAAGCGCTTAATAAATACCATATAAAACGGTGGATGGACTCTCTTCCCTGTTCAGTGGCCCCAGGGGTAGCACAGCTGTGGGCCTATAAGTTGCGAATCTATTCTGTCCACAGGAACTCACGCCCCTCAGGGCATCTCGGCGATCTTACTTGTTTGTGGAGCTCTCGTTGAAGAACAGAGTGCAGCTCTGGTTGCCGATGAGCACCTTGGTTTTCCTCAGCTCGAACTTGTTATTCTTTTGGAATCCAAAGTCCCAGCCACACACAGTCAGCATGGTCCCTCCTTCCAGGGGTGCACTGCTGGGAATTATCTGCAAAGGACCGAGACCTGTTTGGGACCACTTGCGCAAAGCACGGCTCTTCAAGAACGAAGCACCGTGGCCTGGTGGATAAAGCCCAGGCCTGGGATTCAGGAGCACCTGGGTTCTAATTCCAGCTCTAGCACTTGCCTCCTGGGTGACCCTGAGCAAGTTGCTTCATTTCTCTGGGCCTCAATGGCCTCATCTGTAAAACGGGGACTGACCGTTAGCCCCATGTGGGACAGGGACTGTGTCCAACCTGATTAGCTTATATTTGCCCCAGTGCTCAGAACAGTGCTTGACATATAGTAAGTGCTTAACAAATATGATCATTATTATGAAGGCAGAGAACGTGACATATGGCCTGAGCCCACTGTTGGGTAGGGACTGTCTCTATATGTTGCCAACTTGTACTTCCCAAGCACTTAGTACAGTGCTCTGCACACAGTAAGCGCTCAATAAATACGATTGATTGATAGATTGATGGCCTGCTTCTGATGAGCACCTTCATCTATGTAGGTGTTCAAGATGCTGTGGCAAGCAGATGCAAGACAGGTATTTGCCATCAACAGATAGTTTACCAGCAACACAGTTCAATTTTCCTGAATACTTGTAGTTATTTTCGCAGCACATGCATTGGTTTCATGTACTGGGCTTACCCTAACACCACTTACAATATCCACTAGTACAATTCCCATTGTTGGGTGGGGACCATCTCTATATGTTGTTGACTTGTACTTCCCAGGCGCTTAGTACAGTGCTCTGCACACAGTAAGCGCTCAATAAATACGACTGAATGAATGAATGAATTTACCGATTGATTGATTGATTCATTCAATCATATTTATTGAGCGCTTACTGTGTGCAGAGCACTGTACTAAGCACTTGGAAAGTATTGATCTTTATTCCCTCTAGCCTGAAAGCTCCTGGTTTGGTTCTGGGCCTACTCACCAGTGTGTTTGCATGTAAGATCACAGGCTCAGACATCTAAGAATCCACTCCAGTCAGTCAGTCGAATTTATTGAGCACTTACTGTGTGAAGAGCACTGTATTAAGCACTTGGGAGAGCGTAAATATAACAATATAACAGACACGTTCCCTGCTCACAATGAGCTTACAGCTTAGAGGGGGAGACAAACATTAATATAAATCAATAAATTACAGATATGTACATGAGTGCTGTGGGGCTGAAAGGGGGATGAATAAAGGGAGTAAGTCAGGGCAACGCAGAAGGGAGTTGCAGAAAAGGAGAAGATGGCTTGGTCAGGGAAGGCCTCTCGGAGGAGATGTGCCTTCAGTAAGGCTTTGAAGTGGGGGCGAATAATTGTCTGTCAGATATGAGGAAAGAGGGTGCTCCAGGCCAGAGGCAGGATTGTGGGCGAGAGGTTGGCGGTGAGATAGACAAGATTGAGGTACAGTGAGAAGGTTTGCATTAGAGAACTGTAGTAGGAGAGTAGTAAGGTGAGGTAGGAGGGGGTAAAGTGATGGAGTGCTTTAAAGCCAATGGTAAGGAGTTTCTGTTTGATGCAGCGGTGGATGGGCAACCACTGGAGGTTCTTGAGGAACCTCTAGACTATAAGCTCCTGAGGGCAAGGAGAGTGTCTACTGACTCTACTGTATTATGCCCTCCTGAGCACTTAGTACAGTGTTTGGCACTCAGTAAACACTCAATAAATACCACTGATTAACTGACTGGTTGATTAATTGATTGACCACCCCATGCATCCCAGATGCATTCCATACATTCTCCTTAGTCTCCTAGGCTGGACTGCTCATCTGTGAATTTATCCCAACCCTCTGGAATCTGCCGATATTTTCAGCTGCACAACTTTCTGTGGGAACCAATTCCATGTTTACCACCTGCCGGGGGAGGAATGTTTTCTTTTGTTTGTTCTGAATTTACCACTTGCAAACCTCAATGGGCACCCCTTGTCCTGCTGGTGAGTGATTCGGGGAATAACAATTCCATGTTCGCCCTTCCCAAACCCTTCAAGATTCTGTAAAGTTTAATCATGTCCCTGTTCAGTCTGACTCTTTCCAGATCCAAGAGGCCTAAGGCATTCAGTTTCGTTATAAATAAGCCGCTTCATTCCCGGGATCATCTTTATCCTTGCAGTAGTAATAGTAATAGTGGTAGTAGTACTAGGACTAGAAATAATAAAGTGATGGCATTTAAGCGCTTACTATGTGCCAAGAACTGTTGTAAGTACTGAGGGAGATACAAGGTTATCGGGTTGTCCCACTTGGGGCTCACAGTCTTAATCCCCATTTTCCAGATGTCCAACCTGATTTACCTGTATCCACTTCAGTGCTTAGAACAGTGCTTGGCACATAGTAAGCACTAAACAAATGCAATTATTATTATTATGAGGTAACTGAGGCACAGAGAAGTTAAGTGACTTGCCCAAAGTCACACAGCTGACAAGTGGCGGAGCCAGCATTAGAACCCACAACCTCTGACTCCCCAGCTTGTGTTCTCAGTAACAGTAATGGTAGCAAAAATAATTATGAAGCACTCCCTGTGTTCAATGTACTATAGGGAAAGAATACATGGGAAAGAATACATCCACCGGGAAAGAATACATGGATGTGAATTAAACACCACCTCGGGCCTCAGGGGGTTCAAATCTAAGAAAAAAGGGGGTGAGAGGACTGGTGACAGGCACATAAGGAAAGATAAAACAATAAGAACATCAAAACAACATAAAATATGAGGCAAGGAATAGATCCATAAAACCATAGACCCGTAAAAGAAGCAATAGCGGTTTGTAGCTAGAAGAGTAGAGTTTCAGGCTTCTCAGGGCTCAGAGTCCAATGGTAATAGCTGCGGCCAGGAGACAAATTCAGCTACGGCTATCAGCCGGTCTCCACTCTGGGGAGATGCCAGACTGACACTGTTTCTGTTCTCGCCTCTTCTGAACTATCTCCACCTCTGTTATGTTTCCCTAAAGAAGTGGCAAACCAAAGTACAGGCCATGTGCCAGCTGCAGGCATGTTGAGGTTTTAGAGAGTAGCCACATTCTGTCTTCTGTTTTTGTTCAGGTTATAACTCGGAATGGTATGCTTTTAGTAATAGAATAATGTTGGGAAGAAGTGTGACCTAGTGGAAAGAGCAGGGCCCTGGGAATTAGAGGAGCTGGGTTTTAATCCCTCTCTGCCACTCACCTGCTGGGTGACCTTGGGCAAGCCAATTAGCTTATTGGTGCCTCAGTTTCCTCATCTGCAAAATGGAGTTTCAATGCTTGTTCTTCCTGCCCTTTAGACTGTGAGCCTCATATGGGACAGAGGCTGGGCCCATTTTGATTATCCCATATCTATCCCAGTGCTTAGTACAGTGCTTGGCACATAGAAAGTGTTTAACAAATACCACAATTATTATTCCTCTAGACTGTAAGCTCCTTGCGGGCATGGAACGTGTCTACACATTCTGCCGTACTGTACTTTTCCCAGCACTTAGTACAGTGTTCCACAAACAGTTAAGTGGCTCAATAAATACCACTGTTGATCGATATGTGCTAAACCCTATCCTAAGCACTGAGGTAGAGACCAGATCATCAGATCAGATACCCTTTCTGTCCTCCTTGGGACTCATAATCTAATCAGTCAGTCAATCATACTTATTGAGCACTTACTGTGTGCACTGCTCTGTACTAAACTCTTGGGAGAGTACAGTATAAAAATAAACAGCCACATTCTCTGCCCATATTGAGTTTACTGCTTAGATGGGGAGACGGACATTAAAATAAATAAATGCTTATATTATATTATATAGAAGCAGTGAGGCTTAGTGGAAAGAGCGCAGGCTTGAGAGTCAGAGGACATGGGTTTTAATCCCGGCTCTGCTACCTGTCTGCTCTGTGACCCTGGGCAAGTCGCTTAACTTCTCTGTGCCTCAGTTACCTCATTGTAAAATGGGGATTAAAACTGTGAGCCCCTCGTGGGACAACCTGATTATCTTCTGTCTATCCCAGCACTTAGAACAGTGCTCAGCACATAGTAAGTGCTTAACAAATAACCATAATAATTATTATTACTATTATTATTAAGGCATAGCCCAAGAAAAAATAGTCCCGAGAGTTCAGGATTCACTTAACTTCTCTGTGCCTCAGTTACCTCAATTGTAAAATGGGGATTAAAACTGTGAGCCCCCCCGTGGGACAACCTGATTATCTTCTATCTATCCCAGCACTTAGAACAGTGCTCGGCACATAGTAAGTGCTTAACAAATAACCATAATAATTATTATTACTATTATTATTAAGGCATAGCCCAAGAAAAAATAGTCCCGAGAGTTCAGGATTCACTTAAGTTCTCTGTGCCTCAGTTACCTCAATTGTAAAATGGGGATTAAAACTGTGAGCCCCCCCATGGGACAACCTGATTATCTTCTATCTCTCCCAGCAATCAATCAATCAATAGTATTCATTGAGCACTTACTGTGTGCAGTGCACTGTACTAAGCGCTTGGGAAGTACAAGTTGGCAACATATACAGTCCCTACCCAACAGTGGGCCCAGCACTTAGAACAGTGCTAGGCACACAGTAAGTGCTTAACAAATAACCATAACTATTATTATTACTATTATTATTAAGGCACAGACCAAGAAAAAATAGTCCCGAGAGTTCAGGATTCCCTTCACCCACCACCGTCACCCACTTCCACATGATCCGTTGATTGTCCAAAGGAGCCCTTCAGTGGATCGCCTTTCTACATGAAGGTGGAGGCTGAGGGGTGCTGACTGAAAATTGGGTGGGGTCTGCACCTCATTAAGGAAGCCTGGAGTTTTCACTGGGTCAAAGAGTGAGCAGCCATCCTCCTCACAGGCCTCTAGCCCAGCCAGGGTGGTCTGGATTGGTCCAGATCCCTTTGGAAAACCCCTTGTGGACCCCTCGCCCCCCACCTCCCCTTTTTGACATGTCTACTGATGGTCACACTTCACACTAGGACACCTGTAATGGGTGGGGGGTCTCTTCGGGGAGGCCGTGATCTCCCCTCCCATTAACACCAATTTTTAAACTGGGTCTTGGTTCACTGCTCGCACATTAGCACCCTTAGCTGCCTGCCCTCTCCAGTGCCCGCCAGTCTCCACCCGGGTGAGCTATTTTTGAAGGCATGTTGCTAGAGGGCACAGACCATTACTGTTTAACTAACTCTGTGAGGGTCTCGGCACCGCGTTGTGTTCACGGGAGAACTCAGTAAACGTATTTTTTGGATGAAAGCGATAATGGCGAGGATCAATCAATCAATCGTATTTATTGAGCGCTTACTGTGTGCAGAGCACTGTACTAAGCGCTTGGGAAGTACAAGTTGGCAACATATAGAGACAGCCCCTAACAGAGGATGTTGTTCATTTTTTGTTTTATGGTATCTGTTAAGCACATAGTATATGCCAGGCACTGTGTTGAGTGCTGGGGTAGATACAACATAATTGGGTTGTCCCACATGGGGCTCACAGTCTTAATCTCCATTTTACAGAATAGATAACTGAGGGTACCATTTTACTATGCGACAGGCACTGTATTAAGCATTGGGATAGATAGAAGATAATTGGGTTGGACATTATTAAGCATTCAGTCTTAATCCACTTTTTACCGTGTAGATAACTGAGGCGCAGAGAAGTTAAGTGACTTGCTCAAGGTCACACGCAGTCAAGTGAGAAGCAGCGTGGCATAGTGGAAAAAGCATGGGCTTATGAGTCAGAGTACCTGGGTTCTAACCCTGGCTCTTCCCTTACCTGCTGTGTGATCTTGGGCAAGTCACTTAACTTCTCTGTACCTCAGTTTCCTCACCTGTAAAATAGGTATTCAATACCTGTTCTCCCTCCTAGTTAGGCTGTGAGCCCCATGTGGGACAGGGACTATGTCCAACCTGATTACCTTGTATCTACCTTGTATCTTGTAGCTAGAGAAGCAGCGTGGCTCAGTGGAAAGAGCCTGGGTTTGGGAGTCAGAGGTCATGGGTTCTAATCCCAGCTCCGCCGCTTGTCAGCTGTGTGACTTTGAGCAAGTCACTTCACTGTACCTCAGTTCCCTCATCTGTAAAATGGGGATGAAGACTGTGAGCCTCACGTGGGGCAACCTGATCAAATTGTATCCTCCCCGGTGCCTAGAACAGTGCTTGGCACATAGTAAGCACTTAACAAATGCCATCATCATCATCATTACCCCAGAGTTTAGAACAGTGTTTGACATATAGTTGCAAATACCATTTTAAAAAATAAAGTGGTGGAGCCAGGATTAGAACCCAAGTCCTCTGACACCCAGGCCCCAGCTTTTTCCAGTAGGCCACACTGCTTCATATGGTGATGGCAACAGTTGGTTGCTTTGGCTGGTGAGTCAGTCATCATGAACCCATTGCATGTTCAGGGGAGAATAAAAATAATAATAATAATGGCATTTATTAAGCACTTACTATGTGCAAAGCACAGTTCTAAGTGCTGGGGAGGTTACAAGGTGATCAAGTTGTCCTGCAGGGGGCTCACAGTCTTAATCCCCATTTTACAGATGAGGTAACTGAGGCACAGAGAAGTTAAGTGACTTGCCCAAAGTCACACAGCTGACAATTGGCGGAGTTGGGATTTGAACCCATGACCTCTGACACTGATGAAAGTTTGGAGAATTGACTTTGCCCTCAAATTTACCGCAATTGAACGGCTTGCAACAAGGGTTAACAGAGATGAATCAATATGGAAAGCTCCACCTTTTGCAGGCATTTTACAGGCAGAATTCTTCCTTTGCTTCTACGGGGACAGAGAGAAGTCATTGCTTCCATCTTCCTGGGGGCAAACCTCATTATAGGTTGAACCTCTACTCTGTAAATTCTTTGTGGGCAGGGAACGTGTCTATTAACTCTTATATTGTACCCTCCCAAGTGCTTAGTACAGTGCTCTGGTCATTGTAAGAGCTCAATAAAAACCAGATTGATTTCATTGATTCCCTTGTACACATTCAATAAATACCATTGATTGATTGACTGACTGATTTGAATCTCCCTGGAACCTACCAGTGGAAGCAATATACCAGTTCCTTGCATTGGCAGTGTGCTTTTTATTTTTCCAAAGCACTTTCACATTAATGATCTCATTTGTTTTCACAGTATACCCATGAGGTAGGGAGAGCTAGTGTTATTCTTCCCATTTTATAGATGAGGAAACTGAGGCCCAGAGCGTTTGAGTGACTTGTGCTTAGTACAGAGCTCAGCACACAGTAAAGGCTCAATAAATATCACTGATTGACTGGTTGTTTGAGGTCTCACAGAAGACCAGTGGCAGAACTGGGGCCAGAGCCAAGAGACAAGTGCTGTTTCCACTAAGCCAGCATTTTTTATTCTGTTTTGTTTTGACTGGCATTTGTTAAGCACTTACTATGTGTCAAGCACTTTTCTAAATGCTGGGGTTGGTACAAGCGTATCAGTTTGGACGCACTCCCTCTCCCACATGGGGCTCACAGTCTAAATTGGAAGGAGGGGGATTTAATCCCCATTTTACCACTGAGGAAACTGAAGCCCAGAAAAGTTAAGTGACTTTCCCAAGGTCACACAAGCAAGCAAGTGGCAGGGGCAGAATTAGAACCCAGGTCCTCTAACTCCCAGGCCCGTACTGCTTCGAGAGGTTTTCTGATTTTTATCCTCAACCTTTTCTGTAAATTTTATTTCGGGGCAGCTAAATGGACAACGGGTTCACTTTGAGGCAGTGTGGTTGAGTGGCAAGCGAATGGGATTGAGAGGCGGGTGCCTTGGGTTCCAGCTCTGCCACTAATCCACTGTGTGATCTTGGGAAAGTTGCTGAATCCTTCTGGGCCTTAATTTCCTCACCTGTAAAATGCGGAGAACAATAATGAGAGGGATGTTGCAAAGGTAAAATAAGACATTCAATGTGAAAGTGTTTGACAAATTCAAGGGGCAACTATTATGTTAGTAACAGTAGGTCCCCAAACTCCCAGGCCCCAACAGATAATCTGGAAGCGATTGAAGCCTGTTGCTAACACTATTTAAGGCCAAAGTGTCAAATCACTCCATCAAGGGCAGGTAATATCGACAGTATGCAGGGCACTGTACTAGGCACTTTGGTGAGTACATTGTAAGTAATAGTCTTGAACCCTGCCCTCAAGAAGCTTACAGACTAGCTGGGATCAGGCACTCAAATTACAGATAGGAGCAAGTATAAAGATATGTGTACATAATGGTTCCTGGGGTTGTGAATTCCTTAGTGCTGAGATGACTTGAGAGGGCAGAACACTCAGGCAATGAGAGATTAATCAGGGAAGGCCTCCTGGAGGAGATGTGATCTCAGATGGTGAGAGCCGTGGTCTGCTGGATAGGAAGGGGAAGGGAGCTCCGGCAGGAGGGAGGATATGAGCAAGGGATAGGAGGAGGGAAAGACGAGAACGAGGCACAGTGAGGAGGAAACTTTGTCAGAGTGGAAATCAGACTGTGCCTGGAAAATTGGCAGTCTCTTCCAGGACGACTGCTCTTCAGCCGAACTGGAATTCTTTTATCATCAAATTTTTAAGTTAAAAATAAGGTCCCCCTCAGAAGCTCGGTGACAATCTAGAAAGGAAGTGCTCGTTCTGCCGGGGAGGGGGAGGGGAGGTAGGTATTGTAAGTTGTGCTGTAAAATATAACAATGGTGGGAAAACAGTTGCAGGGCTCTGGACTTTATACCCACAACAGCGAAGGTATTTGCTAAGCCCCCAGCCAGTAAAGTTGAGAAGAAACGCTAGACCTTCAGACTTTATAGGGGCTTTTAACACAAATGAAATTTGCAAACATTCCCGTCCCGCACAAGTAAACAATTGCAAACAAAAGTTTTAACTTACACTTGCTTCCAAACCCCTAAGAGTCTCAGGATTAATGCTCGAGTGATAGCTGTTTCCCCCCATAAAATCCATTACACAGTTGGGCCTTTCATGAAGGCTACCTCTTCCATCTTGGGTTGTACAGGCAAACCGCCGCAGGAATCCTTTCATTATTATGTTAGAAATCCGGGGGGATAGAGCAAGACATCTTAACTCTCCCAGGACGGATTGAGCCTGAGGCGGTGCTGCAGCTGCTGTTCCCTATTCTAATCGGGCTCTCCCTCTTGCCCACCGATCCCACCCCCCCCAAGCCCGGAAACAGCTGCCCCAAGCTGATGTTGACCATGTGCAGCTGTCTGAGCCCACCCCATGGCGTAGGGGTTTCTTCAGAACAACTCAGTCTGGGAGAGATGGCAGGTACCTCAGGGTGAATGCTGGAGGAGGGATTGACATTGTACAATCTTATTACAGTCTCATTCCCCTCTCCACAGTGCACCTGGAGAGTTTCCAGTACTCTACCAGTCTCGGCTACGGGAGGGAGAGATGAGCAGAGGCACACCTATTCCATTCCTAGCTTGGGCAGTGGCTAGCGGGTGGAAGGCAACTGACTACAAGTCAATACTCTCCTGCGCTGGGCAGCAGTGGCATGGAAGAGAGTCGAGGGTGGAGCCTCAAGTTTACAGCGCAGAGGAAGGCAATGGTAAACCACTTCTGGATTTTTAACCGAGAAAACTCGATGGATACGCTACCAGAATGATAGCAGATGGAGGCATTCTGGGAGAGATGTATCCATGGAGTCGCTATGGGCTGGAGACGACTCGACAGCGTGAGACAAGACAAGACCCCTGGGCTTAGAATGCTTCTTGACGCGTAATAAGCACTTAACACATACCGTGAAAACAAAAACAAAACAAAAAACAAATTCCATATGCTCACTTAATTCATTCAATTTTCTCCCCACACCATCACCAGGGCCCTGGGGCTCAATGACGGCTGCAATTGGGGGCTTTAATCTTGAGATTCTTCACTACTGGCTGGGGATCTTACAGCAGAGATGTCCCTCTTGCTCTCTCTAGTCAAATGGTGTATGCTGTTCTATTTGGAAGGAGAAATTCCTCTCTGTGGAATTACCTAAAGCAAGAATGCTGAGGTCCCAGAATTTCCCTGATTGCCCCCTCCACTCACAGAAACCTGCCTCCTCTCCACTCACTAGCTCCTCATTTTAGTCAGAATCAGCACCTGCAAGGGACCCAAAGAGTTTGCATGGCCCAAGCCATCCTAGACTCTAGGGATCCAAGTGTACCAACCCTGCAGGGATTCTTGATCCGTGAGAGTCAGGTGGTCCAACCCCTTGATTAGAGAAGCAGCGTGGCTCAGTGGAAAGAGCATGGGCTTGGGAGTCGGAGGTCATGGGTTCTAATCCCGGCTCCACAGCTTGTCTGCTGTGTGACTTTGGGCAAGTCACTTAACTTCTCTGGGTCTCAGTTACCTCTTCTGGAAAATGGGGATTAAGACTGTGAGCCCCATGTGGGACAACCTGATTACCTTGTATCCCCTCTAGTGCTTAGAACAGTGCTTGGCACATATTAAGCGCTTAACAAAAGCCATCATCATTGTTATTATTATTGATCCCAAGGATACAAGTATCCTTCCCTGATGATAGTATTTGTTAAGCACTTACAATGTGCCAGGCACAAGTGCTGGGATGGATACAAGCTAATCAGGTTGGGCACAGTCCTTGTGCCACATGGGGCACACAGTCTTAATTCCCCATTTTACCAATGAGGTAATGGAGGCCCAGAGAAGTGAAGTGACCTGCCCAAGGTCACCCAGCAGAAAAGCGGTGGAACCGGGTTTAGAACCCAGGTTCTTCTGATTCCCAGGCCCATGTTCTATCCACTAGACCATGCTGCTTCCTTCCCACCAACTCCCAGTTCCATGACTCTTTAGATTTCCTGGATTATAATCCCTTGAGGGCCAGGGACCACATATTTCATTTTCACTGTAAGCTCCCAAATGCCCATGACAGTGTTCTTCACACAGTAGGTGCTCAAATAAACACCAAGATGATGGGATCATAATCATCACCACTCTGTTCAACCCAGTGAAACTTTTTGCTTGAGGAAACTCCGGAGACAGTTCAAACTAATGGAGGAATCAGGCCTGATGGACCTCTGAAAATGCATAGGAAAAATAAAACAAGGAGCATTACGTAATTTATACCAGAGTCTAAATGGAATACCTCTCAAAGGCCATGTCTACATTAACAATTGTAACGATGCAGGAAAATCCTCCAGAGTAAAATCATTATCTCCTCAGTTTGATCCTCATTACCAATTTCTCTAGTGAATGTGGAACTCGCCATCTGGAAAACCTGGGCTTGGGGAGCTTATATACTAAGACTTACAGTCACGATAAGAGCTTCTCCACCTGAAAAATTTGCAGTGAGTATGTCTTAGTTAACTGCTCACATCTTTGTTTCGTACTTCCCAAGGGCTTGGTACCGTTCATTGTACCCACTGAGCCCTCGTGGAAGCAGCATGGCAAAGTGGATAGAGCATGGGCCTGGGAGTTAGAGGTCATGGGTTTTAATCCTGGCTCTGGTACTTGTCTGCTGTGTGACCTTGGACAAGTCACTTCACTTCTCTGGGACTCATCTGTAAAATAGGGATTGAAGCTGTGAGTCCCATGCGGGACAGGGACTGTGTCCAACCTGATTTGCTTGTATCCACCCCAGTGCTTAGTACAGTGCCTGGAACATAGGAAGCGCTTAACAAATACAACAGTTATTACTGCCACTTCTACCACTGCAAGAATGGGAGCAAGAGTTTTTGTGGAGAAATTTCCAGTCAGGTCAGTAAATGACTCAGTTTGGAACTAGAGTTGGCGATCAGTGGAAGATGGGGCCAAGTGCATGGAGTTAGGGAAACTCCTTGAGTTGATTGATTCTTGCCTACTGTAGAGTGGAGCAGAATTAGATTCACAACTCATGCTCCCAGGAACCACAGAGTTACAGGGGGCTACAGCAGTTTCAAAGATTGAAGCTTTTGCTGAGAAAATCCCATACATTAGGCCTTTGACTCAAGTCTTCAGATTCTGTTAGTTGACAGATATCTCTTAAACGAGGCCTTGATCCGCTCCAGATGTGCTTCCTACATGTACTCGTTTCAAAGAATCTTCCCTCTCTCGGAATTCTCAAGTCATCTATGAAAACAAATGCATGGCTTCTCCAAACGGCAGATAGAAATCATTTCAATAACGAAACTGATTTCAGCTGAACACTTCTCAGAGTTTCTCAGACAGTGAATCCAAAGAAAAGCTCTGAAAACTCTGAAAATGAATTTATGATAGGGGAGTGATTGTCAGACAGAACCCATCCCTCTTTCCGATCTCCTACTACAACGTGCCCCTTTCAGGGTCACACCTGGAGAGTTCCCAGTACTCTACCAATCTCGTCTACAGGAGGGAGAGTCAGGCAGAGGCAAATCCATTCCACTTCTAGCTTAGACAGTGTCTAGCGCATGGAAGGCAATCTGCTACAAGTCAAAACTCACCTGTACTGGGCAGCAGCAGCATGGGAGAGAATCAAGGGTGAAGACTCAAGTCTATTAGACTGTGAGCCCATTGTTGGGTAGGGATCGTCTCTATATGTTTCCGACTTCTACTTCCCAAGCACTTAGTACAGTGCCCTGCACACAGTAAGTGCTCAATAAATATGATTGAATAAACTGTGGAGAGAGTGGGGGGGAGAGTGGGAGGGAGCGGGAACCCCCCTGGAGAAATCCTCCAGGATCGTGTAACGTGGGCATGCTTTCTCATCAAATGAGAAATCAGGTCATGTGGCGTGCCGATGTACATTTGAAATGTCATATCTGCCTCCTCACCTGATAATCATGAGGACCTTAAGCACTTCCATCTCATACACCATGGCTGCCGGGTAGTGGACTCTCTAAACAGTAGAAGAGCAGGCTGATCCTGAACTGAGTCCAGACCTCAATGACATGCTGAATTTCTCTATTATTACCTAGCACAAAACCCTGGGAAACCATAGCCACTTTCAAAGCGACCCTCGGATGTTCTTTAAGCGCGAGATTATACGATATGTTGGAAACAATACAATAAAAGGCGTATGCTACTGAAATCTTAGGTCTGCGGTACCCTGGGAGATCTGCGGACTCAAATCTTATGAATCCTGCAGAGTAGGTTGGTCTGTGATTATGCAGAGTTGAACGATGAACATCAGTTCAATTTCAGGCACATGGGCTTTAAGGCGGATCAGAAAAAGATGGATAATCTGTTTTATTTTTGCCAGTAAGAATGTTCAGCGTCACAGTCTAGCAGAGCGTGAAATCTTCCTAATGACTATGAACTGAGAGGGATTTATTAGACTCAGCTGCATTATTTCCCTTGCAACACAGCAAGGGCCACCAATTTTTGAATGCTATATTTCAACTTTTTAGGAGCTTCAGATAGAAGTGTTGTCATTGGGGATGGGAGAGAGAATAAAGTTACATTTCGGCAAAGTAAAGAAAGGAGCAGACTCGGAATCCAGAACACTGCACCATAAACAAGAACCTGACAGTTCGCCCTCTCAACATGTCTCGTTCCCCTTTGCGATTTAGACCAGAAACATGATAGCAAGAGTGTAAAAATGCCCTTAAATGATACAGCAATGACTTGATTTAAATTTAGGCACACCAGAAATTGACAGTAAACTGTAGCGGGGTTCCAACCAGCTTTTGTTAAGCTCGGAGATGCACACGTGTCTGAACAAAGGTTTTTTTTCCTTTTCTTTGTTTCAATTCTTGGGAAAACCTGCCTCAGTGGAGTCTTTGGCCTGCTCCCAAATCTGTATCAATCATCAAGAAGTTGCCATTTGTCTACCCATGATGCATGTTAAAAATGAAACGCTATCCTGGGGCTCCTTTTAACTTATGTTTCATCTTCTTTATAAATATCAGAAAGGGCCCCTTTTGAACTGAAGGAGAGGTGACTTAGCTGGAAGAGCAGCTCTTCCAAGAGAACTACTTCTTCCAGATTTCTAGGGTTAGAAGGACCAGTCCAATTTATTATTATTAGTAGTAGTATTAATGAACTACTAGTACTGCTACTAATAACAGTGGCACTTACTACTTATTAAGCACTTACTATGTGCCAAGACCTGGGCTAAGCACTGGGGCTGATGTAGGATAATCAGACCAGACACAGTCGCCATCCCACATGGGGCTCACAGTCTAAGGGAGAGGGAGAACAGATATTTAATCTCCATTTCACAGATGAAGAATATGAGGTCAGAGCAGTAAAGTGACTCACTCAAGGTCACACGGCAGGCAAGAGGAATAACTGGGAATAGAACCCAGGTCGCCTGACTCCCAGTACTGTGCTCCTATCGATTAGGCACGAGTCAATATACTTATAAGAGAATGAAAACTCAGCTTTGAACATGACTGCTTCAAGCAGAAAAGCAAATGATAAAAAAAAAAAATGCTGCAGCCAGCTCTGCCACTTCCTTGCAGGTACAACCTCCCTCTCTCTCTTTCCCCCTCCCTCTATTTCTCCTCAGCCCATTCAATGCCCAGTGAAATGACTGGGTCTCAATAATTGTGTCACACTTAATACAAAATGATCTGGTTAAATGTCCGGGCAGTTAGTACAAATCTGGCTTCTAACCATTACTAACTGAAAACAGCTTCCCCTTTTCCTCAGCACCAAGCCAAAACTCTGCATGATCAGCTTCAAGGCTTTCAACCAGAGCTTCCCATCTTCCACGTCAGCTCTCTTCACCCATTACTCTCCAGCCACTTCTTTTAATTATTATTGTTAATAATAATTAATAATGGTATTTGTTAAGTGATTACTATTTGCCAAGCACTGGGTTAGATACAAGGTAATCAGGTTGTCCTAAGTGGGGCTCGCGGTCTCAATCCCCATTTTACAGATGTGGTAACTGAGGCACAGAGAAGTTAAGTGACTTGCCCAAAGTCACACAGTAGACAAGTAGCGCAGCCGGGATTAGAACCCATGACCTCTGACTCCCAAGCCCGTGCTCTTGCCACTAGGCCATGCTGCTTCTCCCAAGCTAACTTTCTAATTGTACCTGGCTTTTGACTCATCCGCCTCTATCCACCTCATTCCTGATTATCTCTCGAACTCTCCTCCCTATTCTAATCTGACAAACCATATCTCTGACCATGTTCAAAATCATTCTTCAATCCCACCGCTTCCAACAAGACTTCCCTGATTAATTCCCCCAACCCCAAGTCATATAATAATAATCGTTAATGAAAATGAAGCCATATCAATAACCACATCAATATATAATAAAACCATATCAAATCATCAGCACCCTCCAGCTCTTACGTATTTATGCAATTCCTCAGCATTTTCTCGGGTGTGTTAATCAATTATGCATCATCATCATCGACAATGGTATTTATTGAGTGCTTGCTTTGTGCAGAGCACATTATTAAGTGCTGGGGAGAGTACAAGAGAGTTGGTAGGCATGTTTCCTGCTCACAAAGAGCCCGCAGTCCAGGGAGGGAGACAGACAATGTAAATAAATAATTTGCAGTATGTAATTTATAGGTGGGCACATAAATGTTGTGGGGCTGAGGGTGGCCAAATATCAAATACCCAAAGGTTACAGATCCAAGGGCAAGACGATGTAGAAGGGAGAGGGAGCTGGGGAAAAGAGAGCTTAGTCGGAGAAGGACTCTTGGAGGAGTTGTAACCTTTATAAGGCTTTGAAAGTGGGGAGATTGGTGGTCTCATATATATGAAGGGGGAGGGAGCTCCATGCTAGGCGGAGGGATGAGGGAAAGGGGTTGTTGGCAAGATAGATGAGACTGGAGCATAGCGAGCAAGCTGGCACTAGAAGCACAAAGTGTCAAGCTGGCCTGTAGTAGGAGATCACTGAGGGAAAGTAGCAGGGGGCAAGCTAATTGAGTTTTTTCAAGCTAGTGGTAAGGGATTTCTGTTTGATGAGGGGGTGGATGGGCAACGATTGGAGATTCTTGAGGCTTGGGGAGACACAGCCTGAACGCTTTTGTAAAAAAAATGATGTAGGCAGCAGAGCTAAGTATGGACTGGAATGGGGAGAGACAGGAGGCAGGGAGGTCAGCGAGGAGGCAGATGCAGTCGTCAAGGCAGGATAGGATAAGTGTTTCGATCAGTGTGGTAGCAGTTTGGATGGAGAGGAAACACTGGATCTAAGCAATGTTGCTGAGCAGGACATGCTCTCCTGCACTTTCCCAAGCACTTGGTACGGGGTAATGCATTCAGTGGATGCTCAATAAATACCATGATGACTCCTACTACTAGCTCTGAATCACCAACCTGGATCTCTTTCTAACAACGACTTCTTGTCTTCACAGACTCTGTCCACCCTCAGTCATCATCATTATCATTATCTTCTTTCCTCCTTCTTTTTCCCCTTTCCCTTTCCACTTTTTTATGGTATTTGTTAAGCATTTGTTATGTGCCAGTCACTTATTAAGCACTGAGGTAGAAACAAGCTAATCAGGATGGTCACAGTCCAGTACGGATATGGAGCTCACGGTATTTATCCCCATTTCACAGATGCAGTAGCTGAGGTACAGAGAAGTTAAGTGATTTGCCCAAGGTGAACCTGGGATTAGAACCCAGATCCTTCTGACCCCCAGGCCAGTGCTCTGTCCATTAGGCTATGCTGCTTCACCTTCTCTGTCTCCTTACCCTGCCCGTTGTCCTCCCCTTCCCCCATCTCCTTCCCCTCCTTTTCCTCTCCTCTTCTGGTTTAAATGGCCTTCTTTGTAGCAGTTTTAATCTGTGTCTAGACAAACACATTTTTGAGTACTTCAGGCTCCCAAATTAACTTTGGCCTCAAGTATTTGGCTGGAACATTTTTTTTTTGGCTGAAATATTTGGATAATTTGCCCAATGATAGAGATAATTTGCACAATAATTGTAACAATTTGCATGATAATAAATAATAATGTATTTGGTAGGCACTAACTGTGTGTCAAGCACTGTCGTATGCACCACACACTCAGATTGGACACAGTCCCGGTCCCACATGGGGCTCCTAGTCCAAGTGGGATGGAGAACAGGTTTTTAATCCCTATTTTTCAGATGAGGATACTGAGGCATAGAGAAACGAAGAGGTGACTTGACCAAGGTCACACAGCTGTCATGTGGCTGAGCTTGGATTAGAAAACAGGTCTCCTGACTCTATTTTTGGAGGCTTTTCCACTAGGCCACACAATGATCCAGGTAATCCAGATGATCTATATCCAGATTGAGAAGCAGCACGGTCTAGTGGTTAGAGCATGGGAATCAGCCTGGATTCTAATCCTTGCTACGCCACTTATCTCCTGTGTGACTTTGGGCAAGTCACTTACCTTCTCTGTGCCTCAGTTACCTCATCTGTAAAATGGGGATTAATATTGTGAGTCCCTTTGGGTCATGGACCACATCCAACATGATTAGCTTGTATCTAATCTGACACATAGTACAGTGCCTGGCACGTAATAAGCGTTTAACCACAAAAAAAGTGCACATGTAGACTTCCATATGAATTCACTGACACCTAAAGGGAATATAGTCCCATGGGCAGGAAAGATGAAATAAACCAACCCAAGGTGGTAGATAAATGCCAAAGAGGAGCATAGGATCAGTGGGGGCATGTGTTTGGAAATGATATAATTATCCACTCTAATAATAATAATGGTATTTGTTAAGCGCTCACTATGTGCCAGTCGCTGTACTAAGGGCTGGGGTAGATACTAGCAAATCGGATTGGACATAGTCCTTGCCCCAAGTGGGGCTCACAGTCTCAAACCCCATTTTAAGGGGAGGGAACTGAGGCACAGAGAAGTAAAGTGACTTGCCCAAGCTCCCACAGAAGACAAGTGGTGGAGCCGGGATCAGAACCCATGATCTTCTGACTCCTAGGCTTGTGCTCTATCCACTACGCCATGCTCCTTCTCTAAAATGAATCTTACTACTGGTGCCATTTTACCTCAAAAATTGTGGGTGGGCAGGAGTCTTGGGTCCACAGCCCATAATCACACTTCTCTGCTGTAGTGCATCGATCGTCACACCAACCGCACTGCACGAAAGAGGGAGCCGACAGACACTGCCTGCAGGACTTGAAGTGATCACAGCCAAGGCCATTCAGCGGGATCTTCGTTATCTGTTCACGAGAGCCCCAAAACAAAGGATAAAAAATTAAAGGAGACATCCTGAGTCACAGTCAAAGCACATGGAGAAAAAACTGCATAGTCCTTCCCAAAGCACCTGCCATTTGTATAAGCGGAAAGGAATTCAACTCATCTCTTTCCTCAGTGAGAGAGAGCACCATGGGGTAAAGCCTTCATTATACAGTCAATGCTGGGCTTTCAGGTCCTGTATCATCTGGAAAACTCTACTAACTGTTGGCATTTCTGCTTTTCTTTAAATACACCGGTGATTATGGCCGATGGATTTCTTGTTGGGAAGCTTTCGCCCAGGGGGAGGGGTTACAGGAAACAGGATAAGTCTAAGTTTTCCTCAGGTCAGGGAGGGGGCTGGTACATGGAGTTCCCCTGGAGCCTTCCTTGAAACCTCTCCCCAGCGCTGTCTTGAGTAGGCCGAGAAAGGCAAACGTTTAGTCTCCTCTCATCTCCCAAACTCTATTCTTCCTCCCTTCTGTGTCACCTAGGCACTTAATTCTGTACCCCCTAAGCACTTGGATGTTCACCCCACTCCCACCCCTACTCTACTTGTGTACATATCCTTATTCATTCATTCAATAGCATTTATTGAGCACTTACTGTGTGCAGAGCACTGTACTAAGCGCTTGGGAGAGTACAATGCAACAATAAACAGACACATTCTCTGCCCACAAGAAGTTTACAATCTATAGAGGCAGGGAGACAGATATTAATATAAAAACAAATTACAGATATGTACATAAGTGCTGCAGGGCTGGGAGGGAGGAAGAACAGAGGGAGCAAGTCAGGGCGATGCAGAGGGAGAGGAAGAAGAGAAAATGAGAGATGAGGGGCTTAATCAGGGAAGACCTCCTGGAGGAGATGTGCATATCCTTATACTCTGTTGCTTTCCCTATTTGTAATATATTTTAGTGTCTATTTCCTTAACTAAATGGTTAGCTACTTGAGGGCAGGGGTAGTGTTAACCTAATTCCTGTGCTCTACCTCCCAAGTGCTTTAATATATTGCTCAGCACATAGTAAGGGCTCAATAAATACCACTGATTGATTAAATAAGCACTTACTATGTCCCAGGCACTGTGCTAAGCATTCAATCATATTTCAATCGAATTTTTTGAGCACTTTTCATACACAAAGCACTGCACTAAGCATAGGTAGATACAGTACAATCAGATCAGACACAGTCTCTGTCTACATGGGGCTCACCATCTAAGGGGGAGAACAAGTTAAAGATGAGGAAACTGAGGCATAGAAAGCTTAGGTGACTTGCTTAAAGTCACACAGCAGACAAGTGATGGAGTTAGGATTACTCCACGCCCCCCTTCAAAGTTATCTGAAGGCACATCTCCTCCAAGAGGCCTGCCCACACTAAGCCCCACTTTTCCTCATCTCCCATTCCCTTCTGCATCACCTTGACGTGCTTCCTTTGCTCTTCTCCCTGCCTCCCCCCAGCCCCATAGCACTTACATGTACATCTGTAATTTTATTTATTTGTGTTGATGACTGTCTCCCCAATTCTAGACTGTGAGCTCACTGTGGGAAATGAAAGCCACTGTTCATTGTTGTACTGTACTTTCCCAAGAGCTTAGGACAGTGCTCTGCACACAGTAAGTGCTTAATATATATGACTGACTGAATGAATGAATTAGAACCCACTTCTCTTGATTGCCAGTCTTGTGCTCTTTCCACTAGCCCAAACTGCTTTTTCTGGTGCCATTGTGAGTAGCAAATAGCTTCAGCCCCAGAGATAGGAGAGCATTTCCCTTAGACTGACCTTTTACTAAATGCCCAGGCCTAAGCAGCTCTAAGGTGGGCTCCTACAACTTTATTCTTAATTCTGGGCTTCTCACTGACTCTCTGTAGGACTAAGCAAGTTTTCCTCCTTAGGGTGGTTCCCAGAACAACCCGGACTCTTAGTGAACCGGAACATTGGACCAACTGGCACCACTTGCTCCTTCAGCTGCCAGAGAACAAAGTCCAAACTGTCTCTTAGCACTTGATCTCTGAAGCCGCGGGTAGTGTCACTTCAAAATTCCTGCTGTCCCTAATGCCTACTGTCCTGTACATAAATCTCCAGTTTTACAAACAAAAAAACCAAAAAAAAACCCCTTTCAATGACACAAAGTTGCTAGAAGGCAAACCCTAATTCTCTGGAAATTCTAATGTAAGCACACACACCCTGTTTTTCAGCTCCCAGGAACATGGATGAAGAACTCTGAGTCTGTTTCAAATTTTAAGTTTCCTGGCCCCTCTTTTCAGGACCACAATCCCCCCACTGAAGTGGTTAATATTCATTTTGGTTTATTTTTTTTTTCTTCATAGGGAAATAGAAAGCAGAAGGGTGGGCATGAATCACGATGTCCCAAATCCCTCCCTCCTGTTCAGTCCTTCGTGGTGAAGAATTTAAACAGATTTCCAGTGATCTCTGGAATTCTCAGGCAGAACTGGATGATTTGCTAAATGCTCAAACTAGGCAAAGGACACAGACTCCTCCTCCCTTCCTCAAACAAGTGGAGGTCTTGCAAGGCTTGCAGTCCCCGTCTCACCTTCTTGCCCGTGATGACCAGTGTGTAGCCATCTGGCATTGAAGAGTTGGCCACGATGACTTCGGGGGAGACCGGGTGGTTGTCCAGGAGAAAATCCACATGAGGGGAGGGTGGATCCGAGCGAGAAATCACAACCTGAAGAGATAACAGACACTTCAAGAAAAACGACTTGGCCCAGGCTCAGGAACACTCAAAACACGGGTCACCACATAATACCGTGGATGGCAGGAAAGGGATGTGAGGGAGAGCATGCAGGTGAGGAAGAAGCAGCCTGAAAAATCACCACCCCCAGACAGCCATCTATTGTCACCTACAGATGAAATTTAAGAATGCTTTTACTTTCCCAAAGCGCTTTCCCATCACTTACCTTATTTCTCTCCCCATCCGTGTGTGGTAG
This sequence comes from Tachyglossus aculeatus, assembly GCF_015852505.1. Lineage (NCBI taxonomy): Eukaryota > Metazoa > Chordata > Mammalia > Monotremata > Tachyglossidae > Tachyglossus > Tachyglossus aculeatus. The sequence continues at coordinate 35,825,646 of NC_052075.1, read as the reverse complement.
GAAGAGGTAGAGACTACTCTCGCCATTTTGTAGGAGGGGAAACTGAGGCCCAGAGAGGTGGAGAGACCGGGCCACGGTCACACAGTAAAACATTTGCAGATCTGGAGCTGGAGCCCAGGCCTCCTGACTCCTGGGCTCCCAACCCCCTGCATGGGCCACTGGACCAGGCTCCAAGGGTGGAGAAAGCACAACCTTGTCTTCTGAGGTCAAACAAGCAGTAAGTACTTCAGGAAGCCCTTTATTTTGGATCCAAGTCCCTCAGGCTGCATGTGAAGCCCATTTCTACCCTCCCCGGAGAAGAACAACTCATCGCATTCTTACAAGACTCTTTACCCCGCCCTCCCTGCTTCAACTTTCAACTTTCTCTTTCCCAGCCTGAACTGCCTTTATAACTTCTCCTCCAAGGCCCTATTTTCCTCAACTTATATCGTTTTTGTTTTCCTCTGGATTCTCTCCAAATTCTCCACACCCTGCTTTGAAACAATTTGCTGCCCTTGCTGAGCTATTCAAATCCCACGCTACGTTTCTCTTACGCTGCAATTTGGAAGCAAATTCCCATCCCTCCCAGCTCGCATCTCAGACCCCAGCTGGTGTGTGGAGCTTTGTAGCTGAAGAGAGCACTGTTAGGCAGACCCCACTGCAACCGTCCCTGATTCTGGCTCTCTATCGCTGGGAAGAGTTCTCACTGACCAGGTATTGGGGGCCACCCACACAGTGCTTTGCACACAGTGATCGCTCAATAACTACAATTGAATGAATGTGTGGACCTCTCCGTCCTCACCAACTCACAGCATGACAGCAGTGCAGTTTCAGGGACCCTGAGGAACAGCAGAGTGAGAAGCAGCATTACCTAGTGGTTAGACCACGGACCTAGTAGTAGGAAGGACCTGGGTTCTAATCCTGGCTCCCCACCTGTCTGCTCTGTGATCACAGGCACGTCACAACTGCTCTGTGCCTCAGTTGCCTCACCAGTAAAATGGGGTTTAAGACTGTGAGCCCCATGTGGGACGTGGACTGTGTCCAACCTGATTAACTTGAAAATACCCCAGCTCTTAGTTCAGTGATTGGCACATTGAGGGTGCTTAACAAATACTTTAAAAAAAAAAACACGTAGCAGGTGGAGATGGAGGAGAGAGAGCAGGCTGGTTCTCTGGAAACGACTCTGGGACAGACCCTTAAACGGGAATAGGGAAATCAATCAATCAATTAATCAGGTTTGTGGAGTACCTACTTTGTCCAGGAGTGTACAAGAGAATCGGCAGACATGATCTCTATCCTCAAGGAGCTAGCGGGAATTTCACAGGCAACTTCATTGGGCAGGCCTAGAGGAAGCAGGTTGGCACCCTCAAGCCTTGACGTGAGCCCGACGCTGCTGGGTACTTTGCCGATCAAATGCTGGGAGGGGCAAGGCTGCCAACTGTTTGTTTTGAGGGTGGGCATGACACGGGGGCAAGTATTTAAGGGGGTGGCAAAGACTGTGAGAGGACCAGCTCCCAAGAGATACTAGTGGGTAGGGAACATGTCTACCAACTGTTATACTGTATTCTCCCAAGCACTTAGTACAGTGCTCGGCACATAGTAAGCGCTCAGTAATTACAATTGATTGATAATAGGCAGAGAGCCACCATATGAAGCCTTTCCAGCCCTGTCTAATAATACTAATAACTGTGGTATTTGTTAAACACTTACTATGTGCCATGCACTGCACTAAGCACTGGGGGGGTTACCAGGAAATCAGGTTGGACACAGTTCCTCTCCAATACGGGGCTCACGCTCTTAATCCCTATTTTACAGATGAGGTAACTGAGGCACAGAAAAATGAAGTGACTTGCCCAAGGTCACAGCAGAGAATAATAACAACGATGGCATTTATTAAGCACTATGTGCAAAGAAGTGGCAGAGTCATGATTAAAACCCTGATCCTTCTGATTCCCAGGCCTGTTCTCTTTCCACTAGGCCACACTGCTTCTCAAAATAATAACAGTAGTAGTAGTAGTAGTAGTGGTGGTAATAGTATTTCTAAAGTGTTTACTGTGTGCAGAGGACTGTAATAAGCTCTGGGAAAGAGTATACAGATGGAAATTAAACAAAGTCCCTCTCCCTTGGGAAACTCACAATCTTAAAATAAAAAGTGGTAAGGGGGGGCTGGCAACAAATCAATCAATGGTATTTACTGAGTGCTTACTGTGAGCATAGCATTGTATTAAGCACTTGGGAGAGTAGAACATTGGAGTTGGTAGACCTGCTAGACCTGCTTCTTACCTGCAAGGAGTTTATACTCCAGAGGATACACATACAAATACAGATACAAAAAGCAAGAAGACTAGAAACTTTAAGATTTTGTTAGAGACCTGGGATGAGCAAGGCAGAGAGTCCAGCTCAAGAAGCTGTGGAGTGGTCATCCCCTGGCCCCTGGAGTGACTACCTAGACCAGGGTTCCCTGATAGTCCACGAACAGCTACAGCCCACTTGCCTAGAAGGAAAGTTCTGGGCATCCCGAAGTCTGCCTTATCCCAAATGCTGCCTCGTCACTCCTGAGTTCGGGATTGTCACCCAGGTATTTCGCAGAGCATCTGGGTCGCTTCACTTCTGCTGCTGATTCTGATTGCTCTGCACACAGTAACACAATAAGCACTTAATATGACTGAATGAATGACTGCACATTCTTCCTCCTCCTCTTCTTCATAATAATTTTTTGTTAAGTGCTTACTATGTATCAAGGACTGAGGTAGATAAAAGTAATCCGGTTGGACACAGTCTCTATCGCACAAGGGGCTCACGGTCTAAGTAGGAGGGATAACAGGTATTAAGGTATTAAATCTCCATTTTACATTTGAGGAAACTGAGGCATACAAAAGTTAAGTGACTTGCCCAAGGTCACACAGCAGGATTAGAACCTAGGTCCCCTGACTCCTGGGCTGTTACTCTTTCCACGAGGCCACGCTGCTTCCACTAGGCCATTTCTGTCACCCAGGAATGGAAATTTTTTTTAATGGCATTTGTTAAGCGCTTACTATGTGCCAAACACGGTACTAAATGCTGGGGTAGATACAAGTTAGTCATTTTACAGATTTGATAACTGAGGCACAAAGAAGTTAAGTGACTTGCCCAAGGTCACATAGCAGATAATCAATCACATTTACTGAGCGCTTACTGTGTGCAGAGCACTACTAAGCGCTTGGAAGAGCACAACGCAACAATCGAACAGACACATTCCCTGCCTACATCAAGCTTGGTGGAGTTGGAATTAGAACTCAGTTCTTTCTGAATTCCAGGCCCATGCTCTACCCACTAAGGCCACTCTGCTTCTCACCATCTATCCCCACACAGGAAGCAAACTGACGGCTGCAGTGCAGCTTAAAAGGATCGAGAGGCTTCTAAACATCATGTTATTTAATATCTACCGAATGCAATTTTCCCTGGACCTTAGTACTGCACTTCCTTAGAGCAAGCCAGGAAGTTCTGGCAGCCATGCTGACTCTTTCAGCTACACTGTGGAGCTCAGAAGCTCAGACCCAAAGGTATGCTGGTAGTCGTAATAAACTGTGGAATTTGTTAAGCACTTACTCTGTGCCAAGGATTGGGGTAAATGTGATATAAACATATCATTTATTCTTTCATTCAATTGTATTTATTGAGCGCTTACTGTGTGCAAAACTGTACTAAACGCTTGGGAGAGTACACCATAACAACAGACATATTTCTGCCTATAATGAGCTCACAGTCTAGTTTCTGTCCCATGTGGGGTTTACAGACTGAGAGGAAGAACAGGTGTAATCATGATCCTAATTATGGCATTTACATGCTTACTATGTGCAAAGCACTGTTATAAGCACTGGGGTAGCAACAAGGACATCAGTTTGGACCTGTGGGGCTGACAGTCTAGGTAGGAAGGGGTAAATCCCCATTTTTACAAAGAAACTGAGGCACAGAGAAGTGAAATGACTACCTGAGGTGATTAAGAGGATAAATGGCAGAACTGGGATTAGGATCGAGAACCTCTGACTCCTAGGCCCACTTGGCCACACTGTTTTTCTAAAGTCTGTTGTCATTTTTACAGGTGAGAAAATGAGGTGCCGAGAAGCTAAGTGACTTCCCCAAGGCCACACACCTGGCAAGTGACAGAGCCAAGATAAGAACAGAGGTCTACTGATTCCCAGACCCATGCTCTTTCTACTAAGCCAGAGAAGCAGCGTGGCTTAGTGGAAAGGCACAGCCTTGGGAGTCAGAGGTCGTGGGTTCTAATCCCGACTCCACCGGTTTTCAGCTGGATGACTTTGGACAAGTCACTTAACTTCTCTGTGCCTCAATAACCTCATCTGTAAAATGGGGATTAAGACTGTGAGCTCCACGTGGGACAACCTGATTACCTTGTATCTACCCCAGTGCTTAGAACAGTGCTTGGCACATAGTAAGCGCTTAACAAATACTATTATTATTGTCATTATTATAAAGACCTGGTTAACTTGTATCTACCCCAGGGTTTAGAACAGTGCTTGACACCTAGTAAAAGTTCTTAGCAATCTGTTAATAATGACAATAATAATATTATGAAGAGTCACTGCAGCTCAAGTACCTGTGTGAGGACCTGCATTACCAGAGCAACATGAGTGATGCCTCTGTCTCACCCAAACTGAGGAAGGCTAAATGGGCAACAGAACAAGGCACATCCCTGACCAGGAGGGTGGGTATCTAGAAGTATCTTCTAAATACCTGGGGGCTGCTGTCAGAGGCTGTTCTGCCCCAGTGTGGTGTGAGGTGTGGGCAAGAGGCTAGAGGCATAGACCTTACACTGTCTTCTTATTCTGGAAGAGGTGGAAGAGTGGCAGGGCTTGGGGAAGGGTATTCCGAGTGCTCTGACCAATTGTGAATCCAGGTTGCCATGCGATTCCCCCAGGTGCCACGATGGGAAAGGTTTTCCTGGGGATCTGGGCCCCAGGTTGGCTGGGGTGGTGGTGACGGAGCCAGAAGCTCATGGTGATGGGACTCCCGGCCCCTCATCTGCTTAAATTGGCCTGGAGTTTAGAGTTCCCGAAAGGCAGCCACTTTTTTTCTGTTGTGGCCAGTTCACTGATCTGCACACAACAGGCACTCAATACAATGTTCCACATTCTGCTATCACACCAAGTACTATCTTGAACACCGAAGGCACTGGTACAATAGTTTCAAGGGTTCAATACAGTACACTGCACATAGTAGGCACCCAACAATGTGCCCCTCACCCACTGAGCCTTCAGTTTACACCGATAAATGGAGCAGACCCGAATTCTCTCCTTATTGCTTCCCTCTGCTCAGGGGGGCATCTGGTGCTATTTCTTCTATTGGTTACCTACTGATCTGTTCCCAGTCTAGTGCTAGGGGTGGAGGGTAGAAGTGTGTACACCAGAGCAGAATGTTGTTTTCAGATTGGATCTCCAGGGTCTATTATTCTGTTTCAAGGAGTTTACAGTCTAGAGGGAGTGACAGATAGTAAAATAAATGACCGATAGCTATAGAAGTGCTGTGGGGCTGAGGAAGGGGTGAATACCAAGTACTTAAAAGGGTACAGATCCAAGTGCATAGGAGATGTGGAGGAAAGAATACGGGAATCGAGGATTTAGTCATGGAAGGTCTCTTGGAGGAGACGTGATTTTAGTAAGGCTTTGAAAGTGGAGAGAGTGATTGTCGGACATGAAGGGGGAGGGCGTTCTATCCAGAGGCAGGACATGGGTGGGGTTTTGGGGGTGAGATAGATGAGACTGAGGCATAGTGAGTCGGTTAGTGATAACGGAGTGAAGCAGAAGCTGGGTTGTAATAGGAAATCAGTGAGATAAGGTAGGAAGGGGGTGAGCTGACTGAGTTTAGGTCAGTGACTAGTTTAATCATTTATATTAATGTCTGTCTCCCCCTCTAGACTGTAAGCAGGGAATGTGTCTACCAACTCTCATATTGTAACTGCTAAGTACAGTACTCTGCACACAGTAAACACCCAACAAATGCCACTGATTGATGGATTGATTAACAGACGTAGAGCAAGAAGCGTTAGGTGGGATGAATGAATTGCAAAAGGGATTTTAGGGCTAGAATGCTGAAATGGCACTTGGGGGCTCGGTATTTACCGCAGTCGTGATGGACTGGTCCTCCGTCCATCTAAGTGCTCATCAGAGGGCTTACCGTCTTACCTTAGTTTCACATAACTCCGACAAGATACCCTGGATGAGAAGATGTATGGGATAAGGTGGAAGGTGTATGGGATAAGGTGACTGAGTGAGTGACTCTGGCTAAGGGATCTATATTTCCTTGAAGGGCAAAGACACAGTCAGCAGGAGAGTTTCTCTCTTGGATATGATTCAGTGGCCTGGGTATAATAATAATGATAATAATAATAACATCTATTAATCACTTATTACATGTCAAGCACTGTTCTATGTGCTGAGGTAGCTACAAGGTAATCAGGTTGGACCCATTCCCGTCCCACATGGGACTCACAATCTTAATTCCCATTTTCCAGATGAGGGAACTGAGGCCCAGAGAAGTGAAGTGACTTGCCCAAGGTCACACAGCAGACAAGTGGCGGAGCCGGGATTAGAACCCAGGTCCTTTTGGCATGGGCCCGGGCTCTTTCCGCCAGGTCATGCTGGATGCATCATATGGCGGTTACTTGTTTAAGGAAGCTTTGATCTTCTAGTGACCCACAACTGGGTGACGCTTGGAACCCAGGAGGGCAGAAGCCACGGGCTTTGGCTCTTTGGGTTAACGCTGGGTATTATCATATAGACGGAGGTGGCAGTGCCACAGCTGCAAATACCTCTGGAGTTAATCAGTAGCCACATCTCCTCTCCAATAGCCCCTAGTAGAAAATGAAAAGAATGGATTTTCTCGATGAGTTCCGGGTTTCTTCAGATGGTCAGCATTCCTACTCATTGAGTAACCATGTTAACCCACACAATTCCCCCAGACTCTGGGGAAGGGGATGGGAAAAAAAACCCAGATTTTCTTTGGTGCTGGGGAGGAAAGGCTGGTTCTCCCTTCCAAATGCAATCCAGACAAGGTGGGACTACCCCACAGGGCAATTATATGATGTGATGTATAACAAACCAAAGCTGGGCAGACAAACTGAATAATCTGGTCTCAAATCCTTGCCTTTTTCTTCAAATACACTGGTGATCTGGGCAAGAGGACGGGGTTGTTTATTAATAACAACAGAAAAAACAATAATGACAACAATAATAATAGTAATAATGGTATTGATTCTTTGCCAAGCCCTGGGCAAAGTGCTGTAGTAGATACAAGGTAATTCAGGCTAACCAGATTATATACAGTCCCTGTCTCACAAGGGGCTTCGCTCTGTAAGGAAGAACAGGTATTTTAACCTCATTTTTCAGATGAGAAAAATAGTGGTACAGAGAAGTTAGATGATTTGCCCAAGATCACAGACCAGGCAAGTGGCTGAACAGGGATTAACGCCCACACCTCCTGATTCCCAGTTCTGTGAACTAGTGCTTAGTACAGAGCTTTGCACACAGTAAGCACTCAATAAATATGATTGAATGAATGAATACACTATCCACTAGGTCACACTGCTTCTCTACCACTTGAATTTGCCTCAACCATATGAATAACTGTGGCTGTTTTGTCCAGGCCAAAAGGAGCCTATGTTTCAACTGGGCATACCAACAGGAGACTTTAGTTTCTGCAGTAAGTGGAGTTTTGGTAGAGGGACAGGTCCACCTAGACTGTAAACTGGTTGTGGGCAGGTAATGTGTCTGTTTATTGATATGTTTTACTCCCCCAAGTGCTTAGTACAGTCCTTTGCCCATAGTAAGCACTCAATAAATATGACTGAATGCATGAATGAATGAATCTACCCCAAAAGAAGTTGGGCTTTGAAAGTTTGAAAGGAATGTGTTGGAGCTCGATGTCCTGTTAGGAACAATACATACAAAACGACTCCATTGATCATAGTCCGGTGCCCAGAATAGGCACAAAAGAGGTGGAGATTTCACTAGTACACAATACCCATGCCTCTAGCAAGCGGGGAGTGGGGGCTGCATTTTCACAAAATCCCAGTTAAGAAAAACTTGCAAAGGAGCAGCCCCTTGAACAGATGTCACACATATGCACACACAGACATACGCACACAAATAGCTTTTTCCCAGCCTGCGAACCAAACAGGCAACAACAATAATAATAACGATGATGATGATAATTGTGGTATTTGTTAAATACTTACTATGTGTCAGGCATTGTACTAAACTTCGGGTAGACACAAACTAATCGGGTTGGATGCAGTCCCTGTTCCCTATGGGGCTCACAGTCTTAATCCACGTTTTACAGATGAGGTAACTGAAGCACAGAGAAGTAAAGAGACTTGCTCAAGGTCACACAGCAGACAAGTGGCGGATCCGGGATTAGAACCCAGGTCCTTCCGACTCCCTAGCCCATGCTCTATCCACTAGACAATGTTGCTTCTACTGTCACGTGAATGACAGCTAGCTCCCTAACAGCATTCTAACTAAGATGGTTGTGGGTAAGGAACGTGTCCACCGACTCAGTTAAACTGTACTCTTCCAAGCTCTTAGTATAGTGCTCTGGACACAATACAGCATTATGTACATATCTTTAAATTATATGATTTACTTATATACTCATATTCATTTCTGTCTCCCCCTCCAGACTGTAAGCTCATTATTGGCGGGGAACATGTCTACCAATTCTGTTGTACTCTCCCAAGCGCTTAGTACAGTGCTCTGTACAGAGTAAAAACTCAATAAATACGATTGATTGATTCATTGACGCTGAGGGCAAACAATGTTGTGGCAGAACTGAGCAAGCCCTGAATTTGTAGGATGTTTTTACATTTTCAAAACACTTCTCCATCGATGATCTCATTTCATTCCGAGAGCATCCCTGTAAAATGGGGAGAGGCAGGTCTTATTATCCCCACTGACTAGGCGAAGTAACTGAGATTCAGAGAGGTGCAGTGACTTGGCCTGATGTTACAAAGTGGTTTTTGACTTCTAAACTGATACTCTTTCCACCAGACCATGCTGTTCTCTGGAGAAACTGCAGGGAGGTAGGATATATGGTTCTGGAGGCATTTTCTCCCACCCTGAGATTTCAAGGCTGGGCAGATGGGTGGCCTTTTAGTTCCACTTCTGTTCTGTTCTGCCAATCCGGCAAAAGAGATGGTGCAGGAGTTGAAGCTGAATCGGGATGGCTGTCTTTGACTGAAACTGACCTTTAGTCACTTACGTACAGATCAATGATCTGGACCAACGGGCCCCAAACAGTAGGAAGTTCTGTAGCAGTGAGGGACACGGTGGCCATCCACTACAGGTTCCTGAAGAGGAGAGATCATGGACCTCCTCCTCGACCTCTCAGCTGCCTTTGACACTGTGGACCACCCCCTTCTCCTCCACACGTTATCTGACCTTGGCTTCACAGACTCCGTCCTCTCCTGGTTCTCCTCTTATCTCTCCGGTCGTTCTTTCTCAGTCTCTTTTGCAGGCTCCTCCTCCCCCTCCCATCCTCTTACGGTGGGGGTTCCCCAAGGTTCAGTGCTTGGTCCCCTTCTGTTCTCAATATACACTCACTCCCTTGGTGACCTCATTCACTCCCACGGCTTCAACTATCATCTCTACGCTGATGACACCCAGATCTACATCTCTGCCCCTGCTCTCTCCCCCTCCCTCCAGGCTCACATCTCCTCCTGCCTTCAGGACATCTCCATCTGGATGTCCGCCCGCCACCTAAAGCTCAACATGTCGAAGACTGAGCACCTTGTCTTCCCTCCCAAACCTTGTCCTCTCCCTGACTTTCCCATCTCTGTTGACGGCACTACCATCCTTCCCGTCTCACAAGCCCGCAACCTTGGTGTCATCCTCGACTCCGCTCTCTCATTCACCCCTCACATCCAAGCCGTCACCAAAACCTGCCGGTCTCAGCTCCGCAACATTGCCAAGATCCGCCCTTTCCTCTCCATCCAAACCGCTACCCTGCTAATTCAAGCTCTCATCCTATCCCGTCTGGACTACTGCACTAGCCTTCTCTCTGATCTCCCATCCTCGTGTCTCTCTCCACTTCAATCCATACTTCATGCTGCTGCCCGGATTATCTTTGTCCAGAAACGCTCTGGACATATTACTCCCCTCCTCAAAAACCTCCAATGGCTACCGATCAATCTGCGCATCAGGCAGAAACTCCTCACCCTGGGCTTCAAGGCTGTCCATCACCTCGCCCCCTCCTACCTCACCTCCCTTCTCTCCTTCTACTGCCCAGCCCGCACCCTCCGCTCCTCCACCACTAATCTCCTCACTGTACCTCGCTCTCGCCTGTCCCGCCATCGACCCCCGGCCCACGTCATCCCCCGGGCCTGGAATGCCCTCCCTCTGCCCATCCGCCAAGCTAGCTCTCTTCCTCCCTTCAAGGCCCTGCTGAGAGCTCACCTCCTCCAGGAGGCCTTCCCAGACTGAGCCCCTTCTTTCCTCTCCCCCTCGTCCCCCTCTCCATCCCCCCGTCTTACCTCCTTCCCTTCCCCACAGCACCTGTATATATGTATATATGGTTGTACGTATTTATTACTCTATTTATTTATTTTACTTGTACATTTCTATCCTACTTATTTTATTTTGTTGGTATGTTTGGTTCTGTTCTCTGTCTCCCCCTTTTAGACTGTGAGCCCACTGTTGGGTAGGGACTGTCTCTATGTGATGCCAATTTGTACTTCCCAAGCGCTTAGTACAGTGCTCTGCACATAGTAAGCGCTCAATAAATACGATTGATTGATTGATTGATTGATTGACCTGCCGCTGATGTGTTTAGGAGACAGGAGGTCGATAGCTGCATCGATTCTTCGTTCTGGAAGCAAGCTTTTATTTTTATGTTCACCGATGTCCAGTGTGATCCTTTAAACGCTGGTCACTTTTTCCATGCTCATATTTTAATTAATAACTAGGCTTTTGTGCTGTCAGGCAGAGGTTCCTTTCATGTGTAGACAGGGAGGGGGGTGGGGGAAGCTGCCAGCTCCTGCAGAAGAAGGTATCCCAGGAGTCAGGGGAGAATCCGGGGAAATGCCCATAGTCCTCTGTGCCTCATAATGAGTCCCTGACACTTTTCCCAGCGAACCAGTCATCAAAGTGAACTGCCATACTACACCCTAAATTTTGCGCTGACCCTTCTGTCTCCCACGCCCACATGTACTAGTTACCACTGACTTTTAAAGCCAACTGTTTTAGGATGTCTAAATAACTAACAAATGGCCCTTGGTAAACAACCAGGTTTGTACTGTGGATACTTGCTTCTGTTTGCCCTGATATTTACCTAGAGAGAGAAATGTCCCTTTTTTCCACACGCAAACTTGGGTCTGAGACTCTTCCAGAGAAAATCCAGCCCGAGGCATGTTGGTAAACTGACTCTGGGATGTCAGAGAAGCTTAAAACAAGACTGATGCCAAAAAGTAACTCCTCCACCTTGAGCCTAACATTGCAAGTGCTACAATATCATTCTTTCTAAACAAATAATGACTGTGAAATACCTGATTCATTGTCTACCCGACAGCTGAGGCTGTAACCCTTGTTCCTGGTCCCACAATCAAAACCACAACAATAGGAGAGGCAGAAACAGCTGCAAATGCTCGAGGAGAGGAAAAAAAACCTAAAGAAAAAAAAAAAAATCCCAGCTAGATTCTGCCACCAAGCTTCAGCTCAGGAAGGAAGCCCAGTGGTGTTTGTGTTCCTTTGCAGGCCTGGCAGCTGCCTTTGGAAAAGTTTCTACCCTTTGATTAGGAAACAGAAACTCCTTAGTATTTATGAAAATAGAGGCTTGATTTATGACCTGCTCAGGTGGACTACTACTACAACTACTACTACTACTACTACTACTACTACTACTAGAATAATAACAATAATAATAATAATAATAATAATATTGGTATTTGTTAAGCACTTACTATGTGCCAAACACAGGGCAAAGCCCTGAGGTGGATACAAGATAATCAGGTCAGACCTAGTCCCTGTCCCACATGGGGTTCGCAGTCTATGTAGGAGGGAGAACAGGTCCTGGATCCCCATTTTACCTGTGAGGAAACTGAGGCCCAGTGAAGCAACTTACCCAAAGTCACCCAGCAGACACGATGCAGAGGCAGGATTAGAACTGAGGTCTCCTGACTCCCAGGGCCATGGTCTTCCCACTTTCCACTTCCAAGAGGGCCTGGAAGTCAGAAGGTTCTAATCCCAGCTCTGCCACTTGTCTGCTGTGTGACCTTGAGCAGGCCACTTCACTTCTCTGCCTACACATGGAAAGGAACCTGTGCCTGACAGCACAAAAGCCTAATGATTAATTAAAATATGAGCATGGAAAAAGTGACCAGCATTTAAAGGATCGCATTGGACATCGGTGAACGTAAAAATAATAGCTTGCTTCCAGGACGAAGAATCAATGAAGAATCGATTAAGATTGTGGATTTAGTATGTGCCAACCACTGTGATAAGTGCTGGGGTGGACACAAGATGTGGTACAGGGAGCATGTCCAACCTGATTAGCTTGTATCTACCTCAGCGCTTAGTACAGTGCCTGGCATATAGTAGGCGCTTATGAAAAACCATAAAAAAAACAACTCCCTGGAATTGGTTTTTCAGCATTCAATCAGCCTGAGGCAGCTGGATTAATGACCATTCCTCCTCTGCAGAGAAGGAGGCAGGGCACAGAAGATAATGTCTTTCGACCAGCAGGGTCCTTCCACCTTCTAGGCTTTCAACCAAGGACAGTGGAATGGAGGGACAAAATGATTAAACTACAACACAGGAGGCCAGGGAGGACCCTTCTGATGCAAAAAAAGAAAAAGTCAGGACCATGTTTTCCTTTTTAGTGAACTATAAATTACAGAATCAAGGAATGTGGAAAAAGAGAGGCTCTCCATCACCTCGCCCCCTCCTACCTCACCTCCCTTCTCTCCTTCTACAGCCCAGCCCGCACCCTCCGCTCCTCTGCCGCTAACCTCCTCACTGTGCCTCGTTCTTGCCTGTCCCGCCGTCGACCCCTGTCCCACATCCTCCCCCTGGCCTGGAATGCCCTCCCTTCGCACATCTGCCCAGCTAGCTTTCTTCCTCCCTTCAAAGCCCTACTGAGAGCTCACCTCCTCCAGGAGGCCTTCCCAGACTGAGCTCTCCCCCTCCCCATCCCCCCAGCCCTACCTCCTTCCCCTCCCCACAGCACCTGTATATATGTTTGTACAGATTTATTACTCTATTTATTTTACTTGTACATATCTACTATTCTATTTATTTTGTTAACGATGTGTATTTTGCTTTAATTCTTTTTGTTCTGACGACTTGACACCTGTCCACATGTTTTGTTTTGTTGTCTGTCTCCCCCTTCTAGGCTGTGAGCCCGTTGTTGGATAGGGACCGTCTCTATATGTTGCCAACTTGTACTTCCCAAGCGCTCAGTACAGTGCTCTGCACACAGTAAGTGCTCAATAGTTACGACTGAATGAATGAATGAAAAGAGAGGCAGTAAAAGGGAAGGTGACATAAGGTGATAAACACTTGAAGAATAAAGAGAAGCAGCGTGGCCTAGTAGAAAGAGAATGGATCTGGGTTCTAATCTACCTAACTACTGTGTGAGCTTGGGCAAGTCACTTAACTTCTCCGGGCCTCAGTATCCTTTAAGCACTTAATATTCACCCCTCAGCCCTTATATACATAGCCATAATTTATTACAATGCCCTTCTCCCCTTTTAGACTGCAAGCTCTTTGTAGGCAGGAAACGTGTCTACCAACTGTAATATTGTACTCTCCCAAGCACACAGTACACAGTGCTTTGCATACAGTAAGTTCTCAATAAATACCATTGATTGATTGATTTCCTCATCTTTAAAACAGGGATTCAATAACTACTTAGACAGCGAGCCCCATGTGGGACAGGAACCTTATTTGACCTGACTGCCTCGAACCCACCCAAGTTTTTAGTACAGTTCTTGGCACGTAGTAATTGCATAACAAATACCACAGTAATGATTACTGTCATAATGAAGGGAAGGAAAAGATGGGCACTCTGGAAAGTTGGAGGATGAGAGACAAGGCAAATGGGTCCATTCCACAATGATAAAATAAGGCCAGACTAACAAGAACACTTTAAGATAATGTGATGCAAGGGTGTGATTCTGAGGCATGAAGATGAAGAGAGACTATTTTATTTGCATGTTTTTGTGAGCTTTCTAATGGTATTTATTAAGCACTTACTATGTGTCAGACACTGTACTAAGTACTGGGGTGGATACAAGCAAATCGGTTGGATACCATCCACGTCCTACATGGGGCTCAGTGTTATTCTCCATTTTACAGATGAGGTAATTTAGGCACAGAGAAGTGATTTGCCTGATGGCACACAACAGATGAGTGGTGGAGCCGGGATTAAAACCCAGGTCCCTCTGTCTACCAGGCTCGGGCTCTAGCCACTAGACCATGCTGCTTCTCCAGTTTTAAGTAAAAAAAAACAACAACAAACCAAAACAAAAAATGCCAAAACAAAACAAAAAATCTTACCTCCTTTGGTATGCATTCCCTGATTAGTGCTCTCTAATTCTAGGTCAGGTTTGACTATCCAACACTTCAACTTTTACTATGTATCTGCCCACTGATGTGTACTTACTCATTTTCCTGTATTCCTGTTATTCATGACTATTTTCTCACTCTCACCCCTGGTATATTCTACAGTTTCTGTCGACTACTTCTCCCATTAGATTGGTTCACTCAATCAGTAATATTTACTGAACACTTATTCTGTGCAGAGCACTGGACTAAGAGGTTGGAAGAATACAACAGAGCAAGTAGACATAATCCAAATTCATTCCCTGTATGTTCCCCGAACATGCTGTCACTGTGCAGTCAATATGACGCATGAATATATGAATTACTGTTAAAAGTAAGGCAATACCTATATTAGAGTCATTAGAGTGCTGGTTGTTTTCCTTTATTTGAGGAGCAATGTTGCGTAGTGGAAAAAGCATAAACCTGAAAATTAAGGACCTGGGTTCTAATTCAGGCTCTGCCACTTGCCTGCTGTGTGATCTTAGGCAAATCATTTAACTTCTCTGTGTCTCAGTTTCCTCATGTGTAAAATAGGGATTAAATTCCCATTTTCCTTCCCTCTGAGACTGTGCACCTTGTGAGGGACAAGGACCATGACTCACCTGTTTATCTTGCACCCACCCCAGTGCTTATCACAGTGGTTGGCACATACTAAATCCATACCGTACCACGATTATAATTAAAAGTGCATAGCTTGCGTAAGCACCATTCAGGAAAACATCCAACAAACAAGACTCATAAATGCAGCTCCTGTGTGCTTCACTTAATAATTTTCCTGAGCTTTCTGGTTTGAGTGGTATGGCATATTCTTCTAGTGCTTCAGAATAAATATTTCATTTTATGAATTTTTTCTTCTTCTTGGCTTCAGGACATTTCCATAGAAACTCCATTGTTGGTCTGCCTTAGTTGAGTATTTCCTGATGAGCCAATGGATGAAAGCAGGCCCCCAGATTATTATTCGAGTAGTAAAACAGATTTGATTTAAGTGCATATTAAAGCCTGAAAAATGCTGTAATTCCTGTACCCTGGAGATAAGGCACCTGTCCTCAAGCCTGAAATGTGAAGTTTTGTTACATGGCAACGCTGTTGCTAGCCATTAAAAGCCTCCTTTCTGAGGTTTTCACCTAGCGACCAGGAGCATGCAGGGCTCTTGCACGGGCCAAGGGTAGTGGACACCACAGATGGGCTTGGAGGGGCCAGAAGCGAGAGTCACCGTGGGACTGAGAGACCTTTCCTTCCCTAACTCCAGCCGGTGGCTCTCAAGGCTGTGAACGTTTCTGTTTCTGGAGACACACGGTTCACACAATAGTTTTCCTTTGATCTGAGCCTTCCCCTAGGGTAGGAAACACGGCTGGAAGGGCTTTAATTGTTTTATTTTATTTTCCTATCACGGGCCGACAAAATGGTGAGTGAGAAGAAACCCAGTCCAGGCTCCACACATCAGCTGCAGATAAAATACCAGGACCATCCTTTAGAAGTTGGGGAAATCACCCTGCGTACCCTCTCTTCTGGGATTTGTGCCGAGATAATGCCATCTTAACCCTTGGGTAGCTCGCCCATGTTTCCAAAGCGATTTCACATCAATCCTCCCATTAACTTTCACAATAATAATAATAATGGTACTTGTTGAAAACTTACTACGTGCCCAGCACTGTCCTAAGCACTGGAGTAGATACAAGCTCATCAGGTTGGACTCAATCCCACACAGGGCTCCCAGTCATACCTCATCTGTAAAATGGGAGTTAACTGAGGCTCAGAGAAGTGAAGTAGTAATAATAATAATAATGGTGCTTGTTAAGCACTTACTACATGCCAAGCACTGTTCTTAGCACTGGCGTAGTCACAAGTTAGTCAAATTGGACACAGTCCCTGTCCTAATGGTAATGGAAGTGATGCAAAAATTAGGACACCGGTACCTCTTGGGGGCCAATGAAGCTCTGCAGAAAGCATTTTGACTCATCAGAATTTAATGTCATCTTCAAGGCCCTACTGAGAGCTCACCTCCTCCAGGAGGCCTTCCCAGACTGAGCCCCCTCCTTCCTCTCCTCCTCATTCCCCCTCTCATCCCCCCGTCTTACCTCCTTCCCTTCCCCACAGCACCTGTATATTTATTACTCTATATTTATTTATATTACTTGTACATATCTATTCTATTTATTTTATTTTGTTAATATGCTCGGTTTTGTTCTCTGTCTCCCCTTTCTAGACTGTGAGCCCACTGTTGGGTAGGGACTGTCTCTATATGTTGCCAACTTGTACTTCCCAAGCGCTTAGTACAGTGCTCTGCACATAGTAAGCGCTCAATAAATACGATTGATTGATTGATTCACAGTTTAAATACCCATTTTACAGATGAGGTATCTGAGGCCCAGAGAAATGAAGTGACTTGCCCAAGTTCACACAGCAGACCTGAGGCAGAGCCAGAATTAGAACCCATGACCTTCTGACTCTCCGGCCCATCCTCTACCCACTAAGCCAAATTCACACAGTGGACATGTGATAGAGATGGAATTAGAACCAGGTCCTTCTGACTCTCGGGCCCATGTTCTAGCACTAAGCCACTCTGCTTCTCTACAACATCCCCTGTAAAGTAGGGAGAGGCAGGTGTTATTCTCCCCATTTTACAGAGGAGAAAACTGAGGCCCAGAGAGGTGGCCAATGTGGAACCAGACTTGTGCTCTTTCTGTTACACCGGCCACCATCCAGTTGTCAGAACTACTTCACCACCCAGTGTTCTCTAAATATTCCCCTCCCAATTCCTAAATTCAGTCAAGATACCCCAAACAGGCTGGAATGTAGAGTGGATGGGAAGGCTGCCGTGACACTGTACCTGCATGAATCTCCCCTCGGCGGTGCCAAGATTGGCCACGGTGAGGTTCCCTTTGATGAAGGTGGATATCGACGTCAGGAGGACATGACTGAACTTCCCCATGGACAGGTCGACGCGCTGTAAAGGGGTGGTGAACTCCATGCGGTACTCATCATCGCGCACCTCGCAGCTCGAAGAATTCCGTAGGAACGTCTGAAATCAAAGGTGGAATCAATCAATCAATCAATCAGTGTATCTATTGAGTGCTTACTGTGTGCACAGCGCTGTACTAAGAACTTGGGAAAGTATGATAAAATAGAGTTGGTAGCCCTGATCCCTGCCCATGAGGACCTTACAGTCTACAGGGAGAGACAGACCTTAACAGATAGGGGAAATAGGAGAGAATCTCGCCTGTCCCGCCATCGACCCCTGGCCCACGTCCTTCCCACGGCCTGGAATGCCCTCCCTCCACACATCCGCCAAACTAGCTCTCTTCCTCCCTTCAAAGCTCACCTCCTCCAGGAGGCCTTCTGAGACTGAGTCCCCTTTTTCCTCTCCTCCTTTCCTCCCCATCGTCCTCCCTCCCTCCCTCTGCCCTACCCCCTTCCCCTCCCCACAGCACTTGTATATATTTGTACATATTTATTACTTCATTTTACTTGTACATATTTACTACTCTATTTTATTACTGATGTGCACATAGCTGTAATTCTATTTATTCTGATGGTTTTGACATCTGTCTACTTGTCTGTCTTCCCCTTCTAGACTGTGAGCCCGTTGTTGGGTAGGGACCATCTCTATATGCTGCCTACCTGTACTTCCCAAGCGCTTATTACAGTGCTCTACACATAGTAAACGCTCAATAAATACGATTGAATGAATGAAAGAATAAGGGCTGTGGGGCTGGGGTGAGTATTAAAGTGCTTAAGGGGTACACAGCCAAGTGCAGAGGCCACACAATGAGGGTGAAGGTTGGCCCGGACTGAGGGTTGGACGTGGGAGGGTGGGGGCTGTTGGGGGGGTTTCAGCATGGGAGGGCACTTTCTCCCCCAACCCTTCCTTGTTCTGATCTGCCTTTGATGACCCACCAGCTGGTATTTCCTCGGCCTTGTGGATTTTCCACCTGGAGGTAACGGCTTTATTGAAGACACCTCTGCAAGACTCTGTGCTCTGGCTTGCAGCACTGGAATTCTTCCAAGTGCTTGGCACAGTGCTCTGCATGTAGCAAGTGCTTGATAAATGTGAATGAAACGATTGATTGGAGTGGGATAGCGCCGTTCTGCTCCCCACCTCAGCTTGGTCCTTTTTAAACGGCGATTCCTTAAGTAATCCTGCCGACCCACTGATTTCTGATCCCTCTGTTTCTCCCCGAGTGCAAGGGCCGGAGTTTAGAGTAGTAGTAGAAGTAGTCTGAGTATTTATAATTGTCATTATCATTATTAATACTAATTGATAATGATGATAATAATAATTGTGGTATTTGGTAAGTGTTTAGTATGTGCCAGGAACTGTACTAAGCACTGGGGTTGATACATGATAATGAGGTTGGACACAGTCCTTGCCTTGTTCCTACCCCAGAGCTTAGAACAGTGCTTGACACATTGTAAGCATTGAATGAATATCACAAATATTATTATAATTGTCCCATACAAGCTCCCAGTCAAAATAGGAGAGGCAACATCCTCTTTGCAGATGAGGGAAAAGAGGATCAGAAAAGTTAAGTGACTTGCCCAAGGTCACACAGCTGGTAAGCGACAGAGGCAAGATTAGAAACCCAAGTCTTCTGACTCCTAGGCCTGTGCTCTTTCTACAGGGCATGCTACTTCCCGGGGAAAAAAAAGACTGATTATTCTTAAAGGCATTCTCATTTGGCGTTGTACCCGATGTGGGTGTGTTCATTCAGTGAAAGCAGTAACAGTATTTATTAAGCATTTACTATGCGCAGGCACTGTACTAAATACTGGGAAAAAAATGTTTGGATGAGAATTGGACACAGTCTCTACCCCTCATATGGGTTCATAATCTCAGAATAAATTAGGGTAGAGGAGGTTGTTAATAGACACGTAAGGAAAGATGAAACAGTGTAAGAGACCAATATGATCAATCGACTGATCATATTTATTGAGTGTTTACTGTGTCCAGAGCACTATTCTAAGTGCTTGGGAAAATACATTATAATAGAGTTGGTAGACATGTTTCCTTGCCAACAATGGGCTTACAGTCTAGAGGAGGAAAAGATATTAATATGAATAAATTACAGAAACGTACAGAAATGCCATAGGGTTGAGGGAAGCAGCATGGCCTAGCAGATACAGCACGGGCGGAAGGATCTGGGTTCTAATCCCAGCTCTACCACATGTCTCTTGTGTGAGCTTGGGCAAGTCACAACTTCTGTGTGCCTCAGTTACTTCCTCTGTAAAATGGGGATTAAGACAGTAAGCCCCATGTGGGACATGGACTGTGACCATACTGTTTTTAGCTTCTATCGACCCTAGAACTTCGTAGAGTGCCTGGCACAAGGTAAACATTTAACCAGTACCTTCAAAAAAAAAGAAAAAGGTGGGGGTGAATAAAAGGTGCAAATCCAAGTACAAGGGTGACAAAGAAGGGAGCAGGAGTAGAGGAAATGAAGGCTTAGTTCGGGAAGACCTCTTGGAGGAGATGTTTTGAACGTGGGGAGAGTGATTGTCAGATATGAAGAGGGAGGGAGTTCCAGACCAGACGCAGGATGTGGGTGAGCGGTTGGTGCCGAGACAGAAGTAAAGGACGATGAAGCTACACAAGCAGTAGGTGAAGTGGTTAGAGGAGCAGAATTTCAGGCTCCTTCTGTTTCGGTGGCCTTCTAAATGTTCTAAACACTGAGAAGGCCCAATACATCTTAAAACCTGTGCTGTGCACATCGGTACAACCTGGTCTGCTGCACTGTAAAGAAGCTGGGCTGAGTGGCAACAATCCAATACCAGCCTCTGTTACAGGCTGTGGAGAGGATTGATTAGAGGCTACACGCTCTTTGAGCAACAAGTTCAGTGCTCCTAATCTCTTAGATTGAGTCCCCCAAGGGCCAGGGGCTGTGTCTAATTCCCACCTGTCTATTTTTTTAATGGTATTTGTTAAGTGATTACTTTGGGTGATGCTTGTGGCCTAGTGGAAAGAGGACAGGTCTGAGAGTAAGGGATCTGGGTTCTAGTCCTGTCTTCTTCACCTGTCAGCTGTGTGACTTTGGGAAAGTCCTATACCTTCTCTGTGCCTCAGTTGCCTCACGGATAAAGTGGGGATTAAGACTGTGAGACCCATGATGGACAATGACTGGGTTCAAGCTGATTAGCTTGTATCTATCCCAGAGCTTAGTACAGTGCCTGGCACATAGTAAGCACTTACTAATACTATTAAAAATAAAAGAGCACAGGCCTGGGGGTCAGAGGGCCTGGGTTCTAATCCCGGCTCCTCTGTGTCCAACCTGATTATCTTGTATATACCCCAGCACTTAGAAGAGTGCCTGGCACATAGTAAGTGCTTAAATACCATTTTTAAAAAAAGTGCCTGCTGTGTGACTCTGGGCAAACCACATCTTCTCTGAACCTGTTTCCTCATCTGTAAAAGGGAAATTAAATATCTAACCCTTCTATAGTCCCTCCTTCATGGGACAGGGACTGTCTGACCTGATTATCTTATAACTACACCAGTGTTTAATGCTGTGCTTGGCACAGAGTAAGTGCTTAACAAATACCACCATTATTACTTTTAGCAAATTACTGTGCTGTGCACCACAGGCCCCATATGACATATTTCTGCTACAGGGTGCTACGTGATGTGGCCTTGGTCTGAAAGAGTAGCTTTTGTTCTGGGGGAGTAACTCAAGCAAGGAGAAGCAGCATGGTCTAGCAGATACAGCACAGGCCTGCGAGTGCTTATCTCAGCTCTACCACTTTTCTACTGTGAGACCATGGCAAGACACTTAGCTTCTCTGAACCTCAGTTACCTCATCGGTAAAATGGGGATAAAGACTGAGAACCCCATGAGGGACATGGACAGTGTCCAATGTGATTAACTTGTGTCTACCCAACCCTTGGTACAGCACCAGGCACATAGTAGGTGCTTAACAAATACCATAAAAACAAAAAAAAAAGAAAAGAAAAAGCAAGGAGCAGGTTCATTGAGTGCCCCGTTGGACATGGGGTAGAGCTGGGGGCTCAGTAAAGCAAGTGAACCAGCTTCTGTCTCTGCTCTCTCATAGAGGTGACCAACTAAGGACCCAGGTTAGGCAAATCCAGTCTGATCACTTAGCAGGGTGATGCCAGTGCCCTTCCGATACTGGGCAGGGGCAGCTCTGGTCCCCGGGCTCTGTCTAAACCGCAGAAGATAATACTAATCCGTGGGCCATGTGGATTGCGGAAATCTAAGCAGGGACCCCCAGAACCAAACTCTACTGGTATTCTATTGGTAATTCCAGGGAAGGAGCCACTGTGGCCTACCTGGAGCCTGGACAAAGAGACATGCGTGACAGCACATGCTAAATGCTCAGATGCAGGGTAATGTGATGATGCCACGGACTCTATTTTCCAGAATTATGTGGATTTTGAACAATTGTAGAGCATTTCTCTGGGTAGGGGGCCCCAGATCTCCTCCTTGCTCCAGAGCCTTTAAGCTCCCCTCCCAGGACAGCATGAAGTTTGTGGCGGTGTCTGGGTCACGGAACTCAATGGAGGAGGGAGACTCACTGATGCAAATTTTTTTAAAAATGGACAGAAAAGAGGTCAGTGTTGTACGGGAACAAGATGAAAACTGGATGAATGGACAGACTAACTGTAGCGGGCACTGGAAATGGAGTTGCCATTTCAACGCTCCATCTTTTAACCTCTGGACCACTTCATTAAGCAAGATCAGCCCAGAATTGGAGCTTACTGAATGCCAAGTAGAATAACTACCCCCAAAGAGGCCAGGTTGGCAATGTGAGACCTTTATTCCATGCACTGATGGATGCTACTTGATTATTTAATTTCCAATATGCTCCAGAATTTTTCTTTGGAAGGAAAACCTAATTGAGCTGCTCCAACCATTCAATAGATCCTTATTAATTGTAATTTGGTTACTGTTGACGATCAATCTTCCATTTGGGAGAGAGGCTGCCCAGAACAAAAGTTTCTTAGGGGAGCTCTAATCAGTTTTAAATCAAACACCAAAGGGGATTTCTACACTGACCAACATTCGGGATGGGAAGAAATGTCATTTCTTTCTGTGGCCCAAACTATTGCTGTGGGTCAATAATATCACATATTATTAAAGACGTAATTGAGCAGGCGATGGACAGAAAAGAGTCACCAAGATGAAAGGAGGGTGGAAGAGAGTGGGTAGGGGAATAGAGTGAAATTATTACAGCCATGGCCCTTCCTGTCCTGAGAGGGACAGGATTGAAGTTTTTGGAGTCATGGAGGAAGAGAACACGGAGCTATTGGTTCCTAAATTCCACAGTGCCAGGATGATGGTATACGACTGGAAGCGGGAGGACGGCAGGTTCAACATAAATGGAAGGAAGCATGTCCTCACCAGGAGGGTGGGAAAGCATTTGGAATCTCTCACCATAGGAATCTTTGCAGACAGAAACACCAGGAGGTGCTGGAGGGATAAAGATACATAGATCTGTAGACAAGTGGGCTGCGATGAGTCACTGGAGAGGAAGCTGGAGATGTAGAGGAAAAAAATAGGGGGGCTGAATGGTCCAGCAATGAGGATGGGTGTGTGGGCAAGGAATGTGTCTGTTACACTGTTGTATTGTACAACAATGTCTCTATTTGTCTCTATTCACCCCAGACTTCATGCTGTACAGGGAGGGGAGCTCAAAGGCTCTGGAGCAAGGAGGTGGTCCAGGGCCCCCTCCACCCAGAGAAATGATCTATGATTATTCAAAATCCACATAATTCTGGAAAATAGAGTCTGGGGCACCATCACATTAAACTGCATCTGAGCTTTAACATGTGCTGTCACGCATGTCTCCTTGTCCAGGCTCTGGGTGGGCCGCAGTGGCTCCTTCTCCAGAGTTACTGTTGAAATTAATGTTGTACTCTCCCAAATGCTTAATACAATGCTCTGCACACAGTGAGCACTCAAAAAATACGACTGACTGACATATTATTTCTTCATGAATTCTGGTGCCACTGTTGGAGACAGAGTCCTGAAATGGATGGACCATGAATCTGTCCCGGGAATGCCATTTCTTATGTTCTATTTTATTCCTCTTTTGATATACATATTTTCATAGTAAATGCTATCCACTGAAGATCAAATCAAAGGACCCTCTTCTTTCAGTAGAAGCCTCAGAGCTGGAAGTTCCATGTTCTTAGACTGGGCATAAATTCACCTTTGCATCAAATAATTCCTCCTCAAAGCTTTATGTGGCCATGGCAGGAATACTTCCCACTCTATAGCCAAAAATCAGTCCTTTCAGGCACAGAGGAGGGTACCCTCTTATACTGAACCTACTTGCTATACCTCAATCTCCACTATCTCACCACCAACCCCATGCCCTCATCCTCCCTCTGGCCTGGAAATCTCTCCCCCTTCATATCTGACAGATCACCATTCTCCCCACCTTCGAAACATTATTAAAATTACATCTCCTCCAAGGGGCTTTCCCCGACAAACCTTTCATTTCCCCCACTTCTTCTTTCTTCTGCGTCACCTATGCAACCTATGCACTTGGATCGGTACCCTTTAAGCACTTGATAGTACTTCTCACACTCAACCCCACAGCACCTATGTACAGATTCATAATTTATTTTAATGTCTGTCTCCCCTTTTAGCCTATAGGCTCCTTGGGGGCAGGGAACATGTCTGCCAACTCTGTTATATTGTATCCTCCTGAGTGCTTAGTAAAGTTTTCTGTACACAGTAAGCACTGAATAAATACCACTGACCAATTGATTGACTGATTGAAATCTCTGTCTCTTAAAAGGGACTTTCACTCTCTTTGATCAGATTCTTGAAATGGTCTGAACAGCCTGGGAGAACACCGAGAAGCAATGTGGTCTAGTGGTTACTACGAGGGCTGGGAGTCAGAGGACCTGGGTTCTAATGCCAGCTTCACCACTTGTCTGCTGTGTGACCCTGGGCAAGTCACTTAACTTCTCTGTGCATCAGTTACTTCATCTGCAAAATGGGGATTAAGACTTTGAGCTCCATGTGGGACAAGGATTGAGTCCAAACTGGATTATCTTGTATCTACCTCAAGGTTTAGTACAGTGCCTTACACACTGTAAGTACTTAACAAATGTCATTTTTAAAACAACAACAAATCCAAAAAAAACCTCTAGGGATAACCAAGGAGTGTGAAACTCTCTGTGCCTCTTCATATGCAAAATAGGATCAGAATTTCTGGTCTTGATTCACCCCCAGAGAAAAATACTCTCAAGCCGAACTGTGAAAGCTGAATTGCAATCACTGATAGGGGAAAGTTGACATTTTCCATTTCAGTTTTACTATGCCTGTCCTTAACATTAGATTTTTATGATCAGATGCAGCAAAAAAATATTTGCAAATCAATCGGGAAATCTGAACTCCACTCTGAGGAATTACAAGCTGGGGTCTCATCCCTGCCATTGAACATAGGTAGGCCCTGGTGGAGGGAAAGAATCAATCAATCAATGAATCGTATTTACTGAGCAGCACTGCAGCACTGTTCCTAGAGCTTGGGAGAGAATAATAATAATAATGATAATAATAACACTTGGTAAGTACTTACTATGTGCCAAGCAGTATTCTAAGCACTGGGGTAGATACAAGTTAATCAGGTTGGACAGAGCCCCTATCTCACATGGGGCTCACACTCTTAATCTCCACTTTAGAGATGAGTTAACTAAGGCCAGGAGAATTTAAGTGACTTGCCCAAGGTCACACAGCAGACGTGTGGCAGAGCTGGATCAGAACCAGGTCCTTCTGACTCCCAGTCCCATGCTCTATCCACTAAACCATGCTACAGGATCTTTGCCCTCAAGGAGTTTATAATCTATGGGGACGGGGTGACATGCTATAATAAATTACAGACAGGATGGAATATAAAGGTATGTACATAAATATAAGGGATGGGGGAGGAGAAGATGTGCTCATCCAATCAATACCTTTGATTGTCAGTTGAAGGTCTTCTGAGATTGCATGTTGCACTTAGTCGTCTTTGCTCTCCTACATTTCTCTTTAAATCATTCATTCATTCATTCAATTGTATTTATTGAGCGCTTACTGTGTGCAGAGCACTGTACCAGCGCTTGGGAAGTACAAGTTGGCAACATATAGAGACAGTCCCTACCCAACAGCGGGCTCACACTCTAGAAGGGGGAGACAGACAACAAAAAAACAAAACATATTAACAAAATAAAATAAATAGAATAGTAAATATGTACAAGTAAAATAGAGTAATAAATCTGTACAAACATATATACAGGTGCTGTGGGGAGGGGAAGGAGGTAGGACGGGGCAATGGGGAGGGGGAGAAGAAAAAGGTGGGGGGGATCTTCTAGGCTGTGAGCCCACTGTTGAGTAGGGACTGTCTCTATATGTTGCCAACTTGTACTTCCCAAGCGCTTAGTACAGTGTTCTGCACACAGTAAGCGCTCAATAAATATGACTGACTGATTGATTGATCATGCATCCACACCTTCATACTTTGACTTGGTCATGGTTTTCAGAAACTCTTAGATTGTAAGCCAATGTCTAATTCCCACCTGTGCCTTCTCTCCCAGTGTTTAGAGTGCTCTGCACACAATATGAGTTTAATAAATACTACTTAGGAAAAGACGGGCTTAGATAGCTTTTTCATGCTGATTGGACACCGAGCCTGGACCTGTTGAGGAAGTTGTGAGTAAATCCAAAGGCGGATGAAAAGCTGGGTTGTGCATCCCAGTTATTACAGCCTTTGCAGTCACAAAGTACTATTCATATGAGAAAGATTAAGGGGCCAGCCACAGTTTATAACAAGGTAACCGAGGCTTGGCCTCTTGCAGAAGACTGTCAATAAATAACTTGAGCAAAGGAGAAATCCATGAGGGGTTCAGGGCTGAACTTTCCCCTTGTCATCAGACCCAGCCTCGTGCAGGTGTGGATCTCTGCTTTCACTAAATGCACAGCGGGCTGGAAAAAAACATGTCCAAAGACATCCATTTGAAAAAAAAGAAAGAGAGAGACTTTGAGTTACTTTTCTGCAGCTTTCTGGGCCGAAGTTGAAGAAGTTTGGTGGGGGGGACGGGGTGGGTCCTGGCACAAATGGGGCAAGACATCAAAACAAAGGCTAGAAGTCTTCAGAAAAGCCCTGTCTAGGGCCGAGTTCACCCTATTCGCGACTGTAAGAGCTGCCAGATCCAACTCCAAGTCCTTTGAACTTTCCAGTGAAATGTGCAAACGTAAACAATTTACTGAACTTGATTTAACTTATTTAACTTATTTGTTGAACTTTATTTAACTTACTTGTCGTTGTGTGTGGTGGAGGTGTCAGTCTGTCCCTGTATATGTCTCTGACTGGGCAGATTGGAGACTGAGAGCTACTAGAGGCCAGGGACTGAGTCTGCCTTGCTTGCTTTGTTTAGATCTCTGCAAAACCCTCAGTGCTAATCCCCCAATTTAGCCAGGAATCCACTGAGGCTTGGTAAGCCCAAGGGAACATTGCAGGCCCCTCCGAGAACACTGGTAAATACACAAATATTAGTGCACAAATAAGACCGGAATTAATAATAATGGCAGCATCCGTTTAACGTTTACTACATACTAAGAGAAGCAGCTTGGCCTAGTGGACAGAACTCATGCCTGGGAGTCAGAAGGATCTGGGTTTTAATCCTAGCTCTGCCACTCATCTGCTGGGTAACCTTGGGCAAGTCACTAAACTGCTCTGTGCCTCAGCTACTACATCAGTGAAATGGGGATTAATCCTGTGAGGCCCATGTGGGACATGGATTGTGTCCCACCTGATTCGCTTGTATCTACTCCAGTGCTTAATACATAGTAAGTGCTTAACGAATGTGATGAAAACAAAAAACAAATGAAAAAACCTTAGTACTAGGGTAGATACAAGACAGTCAGGTCGGACACAGTTCCTGTCCCTCAGGAGACTCACCCCCAAAAAGAAGGGAGAGTAGTTACTGAATCCCCATTTTACAGATTAGGAAACTGAAGCATGGGGAAGTTCAGTGACTTGCCCACGGTCATACAGCAGGAAGGTGGCAGAATCAGGATTAGAACCCAGATCCCGATTCCCAGGCCCTTGCTCTTTCCACTAGGTCGCACTGCTTCTCAGACTCCTTCCTGGAGCGCATCAAGGCAGTGTCCTTCCATGAGTACCTGAAAGCCGCTAGAACATATCCTCTTGTATTCTTCCAGTGTCAAACCCAATCTCATGGAAAGCTACGGAGCAACTGGTACATTGAGTGTTAAAATTCTTGGGGTTTTAAAAATCAATTTGCTCCAGATGCATGCTCTCCCCAGAAGGTATTATGAAATATCTTCATATATTTGATTCAAAATGTTTCCTCCTAATTAACATAATGACAAATGCTGAGAATATGCAAGTTCATTTAATTAACTATAATTACAGTGCTGATAGTTTTAAAATAATGATTTATTTTAATCCATTCACAGGGATGATTAAAATCATTCAGGCACCATCTTGTAGAGGATTTAAATCCACCATACAGAGAAAAAAAAAAACCTCCCCAAAAACCCAGGAGCCGGTGAGCATCATTCTTATCTGCTTTCCAGACCCTAGAGGCTGATCTCTCCCACCTCAATGGCAAGCTGTAAAGAACCACTACCTACACTTTCAGCAAATTCAAGTTCGCCCACGGACACATACTTGGGCACACCTGATAAAAAGACAATGAATGGAAGCTGGGCAAAAGAAGAGAAATAATAATAATAATAATTGTGGTATTTATTAAGGACTTACTATGTTGCCAAGCACTGCACTAAGCACTCGGATAAAGACAAGATAATCCAATTGAAACGCAGTCCCTATCCCACCTGAAGCTCACAGTCTAAACAGGAGGGAGAACAGATATTGAATCCCCATTTAACAGATGAGGAAACTGAGGCACAGAGTAGTTGTTACTTGCCCAACGTCCTACAGCAGGCAAGTGGCGGAGCCAGGATTAGCCAGGTCCTCTGATTCCCAGGCCTGTGCTGTTTTCACTAGGCCAAAGAAAAAGATAGTAATAATCCTTGATAATTGTGGAGGGCTTTTCTTTTCCCTGTATCCATGTGAGGTGAAAGAGGGACAGGTGTTTTTATTCCCATTTTACAGATTAAGAAATCAAGGTCCTCAGAGGCATTCTGAGTTGGCCGGGTCACACTACAGGCCAGTAGTCGAGCTGGGAGTAGGTCCAGGGCCCTGACTCCCAGATTCATGCTCCTTCCTACTCGGTCTTGAAGCCTTCTTCTGAAATGAAAACTTCAATCCAGAGTCAAGGGTGGAGGGACAATTCAGATTTGACAGACTGGGCAAAGGAGAGACCCTTGGGGAGACCAGGAGGTGTTAAGCATGGAAAAGGAACAGAAAAAGGACCCAGCAGGCAACAAATTGCGGTTAGAAAAGGGTGACAAGGCAATCCAGTTACGTGATGAGCAAAGCTTGAAGGCCAGGGGATTTTCCCTAGGAACATAGAGGAAAGGGAGGATGGGAGAGGTGATGTGAAGACAGAAGGTGCCAGGGCTTGACATCACAGAGGCCAGGTCTATCAGGAATCAGTCAGAAAGTCAATCATATTAATTGAATGCTTACAGTGTGCAGATCACTGTCCTAAGTGCTTGGGAGAGTACAACAGTTAAAACCTAACCTAGGATGGAAAAAAACCGTGTGCTACAGAATTCATGCTCCTTCATGGCCCTATACAATTTGCTAACCAATGGGAGGGAGACTTACAACCAGAGATTTTTGTTGCAAGAACTCTTCATCTTCCCACCCAAACCCTGTCCTCCCCCTGACTTTCCCATCAATGTAAACGGCACCACCATCCTTCCTGTCACACAAGCCTGTAACTCTGGTGTTATCCTTGATTCTTCTCTCTCATTCAACCCAAATATTCAATCCATAACTAAATCCTGTCAGTCCCACCTTCACAACATTACTAAAATCCACTCTTTCCTCTCCAACCAAACTGCTACCATGTTAATCTGATGGACAATTACACTCCCCCTGCCCAGCCCTTCAGAACCTTATTGAAGGCACATCTCCTCCAAGAGACCTTCTCAGACTAATCCCCTCTTTCCTCTTCTCCCATTCCCCTCTGTGTCACCCTGACTTCCTCCTTTTGTTCTTCCCAGCCCACGGCACTTATGTACATATCTGGAATTTATTTATTTGTACTGATGCCTTTCTCCCCCCCACTCTAGACTGAAAGCTCATTGTAGGCAGGAAATGTGACTTTTTATCGTTGTATTGAACTCTCCCAAGTGCTTAGTACAGTACTTTGCACAGAGTAAGCACTCAATAAATACGATCGAATGAATGGATGAATGAGTGAATAGCAACAGAATGGGTTTGTGCAGACAAAGACCAAGGGTTGTTTCTTATTTTAGGAAAGATTGTGCTCCAGCAGGTACCTCCTAATGGTGGGGAAGCTAGCTAGGTGAGGTCTGAGGGTTCTAGTGGCTTTTGGCTGCTACCCTCACTCTACTGGCTTTGGGGATAATAAGATCCAGCAGAGTAGGGGTTAGAAGTTTACTCCTATAGCCCAAATTCCAAAGGTGAATCACCCCACCTTAAAACAAACAGAGTCCATTTGTGGGTTGCAGTTGGTGGTATTTCCACTGCTCTTTATTCCTAGCCAGGAGTGAAAGAGTGATTCATAAAGAACATTTTTTTTAGATGATAGAGGTAGGGAACTGAAATGAGCAGAGGTAGAGTTTGTGCCTGTTCTCTATTAAGCGGGTGGTGAAGCTGACCTTTGTTTATTTGCTCTTAGGTTGGAAGGACCCTGATTAGAATTTACCCTGAACAAAATCAGTGGAATTCCAGTAGCCCACATGATGATGGGAGACAACCACTATGCTGCGGATGGAAAATGAATGCTCTGTCACAGGTTTTGCTCTGTGGCACTATCCCAAGTGCTTAGTACAGTGTTCTGCACAACATAGCTCCTCAAAAAACTCTACTGATTGACTTACTGGGCTACAGAGTGGACCTTGGGGGGTGTCCAGAACATGGTTACCTATGTATGTATATATGTGTGTATGTCAATCAATTTATTGAGAGCTTACTGTATGCAGTGCACTGTACTAAGTGCTTGGGAGAGTACAAGAAGTAGAGAAGCAGTGTGGCTTAGTGGAAAGAGCACAGGCTTGGGAGTCAGAGGACGTGGGTTCTAATCCTGGCTCCGCCACTTGTCTGCTGTGTGACCTTGGGCAAGCCACTTAACTTCTCTGTGCCTCAGTCACCTCATCTGTAAAATGGCGATTAAGACTGTGAAACCCATGTGGTACAACCTGATTACCTTCTATCTACCACAGCACTTGGAACAGTGCTTGGCACATAGTAAGCATCTAACAAACACCATA
The DNA here is from genome assembly GCF_015852505.1 of Tachyglossus aculeatus. Lineage (NCBI taxonomy): Eukaryota > Metazoa > Chordata > Mammalia > Monotremata > Tachyglossidae > Tachyglossus > Tachyglossus aculeatus. The sequence continues at coordinate 35,794,740 of NC_052075.1, read as the reverse complement.
ATTATTGTTATTATTACAATATAACAGAGTTGGTAGACATGTTCCCTGCTCACAACGAGCTTGCAGTCTAGAGGGAGATACAGATGCTAACATAAATAATTTTCAGATATGTATGTAAGTGCTGTGGGAGAGGTGAATAAAGGGTGCAAATCCAAGTGCAAGGGAGTGGGAGAAGAGGGAATGAGGGCTTAGTTGGGGGAGGCCTCTTGGAAGTGATGTGCTTTTAGACTGTGAGCCCACTGTTGGGTAGGGACTGTCTCTATATGTTGCCAACTTGTACTTCCCAAGCGCTTAGTACAGTGCTCTGCACACAGTAAGCGCTCAATAAATACGATTGATGATGATGATGATGTGCTTTTAATTAAGCTTTGAAGGTGGAGAGAGTGATCATCTGTCAGATATGAAGAGGAGGGGCATTCCAGGCCAGAGGCAGGATGTGGGCGATGGATCGGCGGCAAGATAGGAGAGATCGAGGTACAGTAAGTAAGTTGACATTAGAGGAGTGAAGTGTTCAGGCTAGGTTGTAACAGGAAATCAGTGAGGTAAGTTAGGAGGGGGCAAGATGATGGAGTGCTTTAAAGCCCATAGGAGTTTCTGTTTAATATGGAGGTGGATGGGCAACCACTGGGGGTTCTTGAGGAGTGCAGAAACATGGACTGAAAGGTTTTGTAGGAAAAATGATCTGGGCTACAAAGTGAAGTACAGTCCAAAGTGAGGACAGTCAGGAGGCAGAGAGGTCAGCAAGGAGACTGATGCAGTAATAAAGGTGGGACAGAATAAGAAATTAGATTAATGTATGAATCTATCACTCTAACTTTCTAGCTCGCTATGCCTCTCCCTATCCATCTATCTTTATCTCTCAACCTACCTATTGTTATATTGTACTCTCTTGGGTGCCTAGTACAGTGTTGTTCACACAGTGAGTGCTCAATAAATTAGATTGACTGACTTGGAAGAGTGCTAGACTCAGCCCCTGGGGAGAGAGTCTGACAAGAGATGAGGCCGGTTGCAATGAAAGGGAAGCAGGCGGGGAGAGTGTAGGGGTGGAACAAGTATTTGTGTTAGTAGTCTGTATATGCTCTTGATGATGAAAATGTTAATAAGGACATTTGCCTTCTGCATATACCTTTGCACTCAGAAAGTGCTCAATAAATACCACTGATTGATCTATGAAAATAGGAGAGGTGAAGGAAAGAGGGTCCTTCATCTGTTTCCCACACAGTTATCCTATTCTTCCTTCCATCTTCACCTAGCAGTTGGCCAGTGCAAGGCATTTGTTCCCACAGGAAGATGAGTATCCTAAAATATCAGGAGGTTCTCAAAGGGCCTGTTAGATCCATACCTGAGCTGCCCCATGCTGGGCCATTGGAGGGAAAATTAGGGATAGAAGGGAGGAAAGTTGGAGGTGGTGGTTAACACCCAGCCCTAAGCATGAGGGTGGATGCCCGGGAAGGTATCCAATCCATGGTTCCTCCAAGCAATCCGGTGGCCTTGTCAGAGACACTGCCTCTCTCAGGAATGGCCTTGTCAGGGCTTCATGTTCTTATCTTCAATCCTCCCTTTCTCCTCCTCCATCCATTCCAACTTCCTCAAGTCATCATGCTACTCTTTCCCTTCTTCTCCTGGCTCTCTATGTTGAGGCGGACAATAATAATTGTGGTATTTGTTAAGCACTTACTATGTGCCAGGCACTGTAATGAGCAATCAATCAATTGTATTTGAGCGCTTACTGTGTGCAGAGCACTGTACTAAGCGCTTGGGAAGTAACAGTTGGCAACATATAGAGCACATAGGGGTAGGTATGAGATAACTGGGTTGGACACAGTTCCTGTCCCACATAGCGTTCACAGTCTTCACCCCCATTTTACAGGTGAGGTAACAGGCACAGAGAAATGAAGTGACTTGCCCCAGGTCACACAGCAGACAAGTAGAAGACCTGGGATTAGAACCCAGATCCTTCTGACTGACAGGCCCTTGCTCTATCCACTAGGCCACACTAATTCTCTATTATATATGGCATGCTCACCTGGATCCCCAGTGCTCCTCTCCCACAACCACCCACAAATACATACATTCTTTTGTCAGCCCCTGGATCCAAACCATTTCTCCACCATCAACTGGTTTACACTCAAAGGGGAAACATCAAACCTACCTCCTAATCTCCCTGTCTCTCCTGGGTCCTTGAGTGGAGAGGAAATGCAATTATTAGTATGTTAATCTCTGGAAGCCTGGTACCCAACAACTCCCTCACCCATGGAAAATGTGGATCTAGTGGATGCCATGGCTGAAGGCTCAGAATCTCCCAATGTGGAAGGCAGAGCTGCCACTGGATCGCCCCCAACCCCATCAAACAAAATGGTGGCACCACAAACTTAATAGTAATTATAGTATTTGTTAAGCCTTGCTATATGTCAAGCACTGTACTAAGCACCGGAGCAGAAACAAGATAATCAGGTCCCACACGGGGCTCCCATTCTAGGCAGGAGGGAGGTGGTGGTGAATCCCCATTTTGCAGATGAGGGACGTGAGGTACAGAGAAGTGAAGTGACTTGCCCAAGATTACACAGCAGACAAGTTGTGGAACCGGGAGCAGAACCCAGATCTTCTGAGTCCAAGGCCAGTGCTCTTTTCTCGAGGTCACACTGCTTCCTACTGCAAATCTGTGTCTGCTTAAACCTTAAATCTCCTAAAAGCTCAAGGGAGCCTCCTACTTCCAGCTCTGAAGTTTGACATTTTAATGGGTTCTGCTCTACTGTCATTGGACAAACCAATTCCTGGGTCACCCCATCACCTAGGATAAGGCAAATATCTATCATCATCAACAGTGGTAATTTATTGAGTACCTACTTTGTGCAGAGCACTGTACCAAGTGCTTGGGAGAGTACATTGAAACAGAGTTGATAGACATGCTTCCTAATAATAATAATAGTAATTGTGGTATTTGTTAAGCACTTACTATGTGTCAAGCACTGTTCTAAGCATTGGGGTAGATACAAGCTAATCAGGTTGGACAGAGTCCCTGTCCCACATGGGGCTCACAATCTCAATCCCCATTTTACAGATGAGGTAACTGAGGCACAGAGAAGTTAAGTGACTTAACCAAAGTTACACAACAGACATGTGGCAGAGTGGGATTAGTACCCACATCTCTGACTCTCAGGCCCGTGCTCGTTCCCTTAGACTATGCTGTCCTGCTCACAATGAGCTTACAGTCTAGGGGGAGAGACAGACATTAATACAAATGACAAATATACATGTGTATATATGAATAAATTACCAGAACTATGAATAATAGAGAATCAGCATGGCCTAGTGGATAGATCATTTATTTATTTATTTTACTTGTACATATCTATTCTATTTATTTTATTTTGTTAGTATGTTTGGTTTTGTTCTCTGTCTCCCTCTTTTAGACTGTGAGCCCACTGTTGGGTAGGGACTGTCTCTATATGTTGCCAATTTGTACTTCCCAAGCACTTAGTACAGTGCTCTGCACACAGTAAGCGCTCAATAAATACGATTGATGATGATGATAGATCACAGGCTTGGAAGTCAGGAGAACCTGGATCCTAGTCACAGCTCCGGCACATATCTGTTATGTGGCCTTGTGCAAGTCACAACCTCTCTGTGTCTCTATTACCTCCTCTGTAAAATGGGGATTAAAACTATGAGCACTATGTGGGACAGGGACTGTTGCCAACTTGATTAGCTTAAATCTACCCCAGCGCTTAGTGCAGTGCCTCATAGTAAGTGTTTAACAAATACCACAAAATAAGGGAAGAATTTATAGTACATAATTTATCCTGCAGTCTTTTTTGTTTGGAGACTGCATGACTGATAGTGCAATCCTACCCATGCATGGCTGAAAAGATGGGCGTGAGACCAACACTCGCTCCTGCAACATAGAGGACCTGTTGCAATTTTTAAGCCTCCCACCTGGGATCCCGATGTTCTCCGAGCCATCATGCAAGGAAGGGAGTCCCTCTCCTAGCCTTGCCCACAGGTGCCTAAAGCACACCAACACCCCTCCCAGTGAAGTGCGCGTGCCCGGGGCCAGAGAAAAGTCTGACAGGAATTATGAGCGCAGCTGACCCGCTGTTTATTCAAGAGGGGCCCTCCAGAAATACGAAAGTGTTCTGTGGCTGCAACAGGTTGTGGGACACACCTCACGATTCGATTCGTGGGCGTGATTCATTTACCGCATGAAATACATGGTGGTAGAGGGAACCCAGAATGGGAACCGGATAAGGCGCTTAAGGAAGTCTTAAGTAAGGCCAGTGGTTAAGAATGAAGATGTGCATAGGTTAACGACTGGAAGATGGTGCTATCTACAGTTGGGTCTAATTGGGGGATTCCTGAGCCATGGGGGGGCAGGACTGTGGTTGATAGTCAAGGACAAGTTGAGAAGGAAATGCAGGATTATACAAACAATAGTCATGTTTAACTTTTGGTTTACCTCCAGCTTAGAAAGGAAAATAAATCCTCACTAATAAGGAGTCAGTACCCCGGTCTGCCACCCTGGGAAACTGGAGACTCCTCTGGGGAGCAGCAGGTTGGACAAGAGCCGGTAGTTGGCCTGAACTCTGAGAGTTTGGAACCTTTCGGGGTTTGAAGTGTCCACAAAAGGGTCGACTAACACAGGCAGCGTGGTTCCTCAGTCCAAATTCCAGGCCTGCCGGTGGGAGTCAGTAACAGCCCCGTGACCCAGAACAGCGAGGTGAACTTAAGAATTCAGAGCAGGAGGGTCTGAGAACCAGTTCCAGAACATCCTGGGAAGATGACCGCTCCCCAGCCCTGAAGTCCATGCAACCTTCTGCAGATGGACTGATTCACATAGGAGGGAGGAGATGTTTACTTTCCCGGCCCTTTCACAATCCTGTTTTGGCCCTTCCTGATATGGGAGTGTTATCTTATCGCCCAGTTAGCCTAGATTCCATAATTTTGTTTTTATTAAGCGCCAAAACTTTCCTTTGGGTGGTGTGGTGAGAGGGAGAGTGGGAAACGCCAGGAAAGAAAGAGGTGATCATGGACAGAGAGAGAGAATCTACATCTCTAAAACTGAAAACTCTCATTAATAATGTTCCATAACTTTCCATTCCCTCTACAGATTGTAAATACATAGTGGGCAGGGAACATATCTGCCAACTCTGTTGTACCGTACTCTCCTAAGTAATGAGTACAGTACTCTGAGCATAATAAGCGCTCAATAAAAAACCATTAATTGATTGATATCCCAAGACTTGGAATTCAGCTTTCTAACCCCAAGATCAAGTTAGCCTTTTTAACCTCAACCATCTTAAGAATCTTAGACAGGACACTAGCTCATATCTCTGCCCCTAACTCAGTCAATCAATCAGTCGATTAACTCATCCCCATGACCACTAGCTTTAAGTATTTGAATCTTTTACAGAGTTTCTGAAATCTTTGATTGGCTCTCCCAGGTGTGAGTAACAAGGCGGGAGGGTCTTTACGTTGAAACACCACTTTGTAACAAGCGCTTCAAACCACACCTTCCAGGCATCTCAGGCATGTAGGTTCTTCCTATTTCCTCCCCAGCTTTGACTGTGTAATTTGAGGGCAATACGACTTCCAGCCCAACGAAAGCATTTTTAAAGCATTAGCTGGTTAATTTTCCATTCTCTTTGTCAGCACCTGCTGCTCTTGGGATCAGATTTGGAAGTAGTGCCTCTCTGGTGACTTATTTTTTCCACCCTGGCACCCAACAGACATGAGGTTGCTGGTACTTTTCACGCTGTTTCTGAAGTATTCTGACTAATCATTTTCACTTACAGGATCTTGGCCTAGGGGTGTACTTGGAGTCTGCGAATGAGCTCACATTTGATGAATCATCAGAATTGATGGATTTCCCCCTTTAAGATTTCCTTTCTTACCCCATTTGAGTCAGTCACCACCATTTGGCATTTAACCTTTTCCTTTCCAGTACGGGGCCTGGACCCTCTCTCATGACCAGTTTTATGGTTTGTGTGATCATGCAATAGATCTGCTAGCATCTGGAGTTTCTGTACATACTGCAGTTCAGCTTTTTTTTTTTCCAGGTATTTGTTAAGCACTATGTGACAATCACTGTACTAAGTGCTGGGGTGGATACAAGCTAGTCAGGTTGGACACAGTTCATGTCCCACATTTCATGTCCCATTCTTAATCCTCATTTTACAGATGAGGTAACTGAGGCAAATAGAAGTGAAGTGACTTGCCCAAGGTCACACAGCAGACAAGTGGCGGAGCTGAGATTAGAACCCAGGATCTCTGATTCCCAGGCCTGTGCTCCTTCCACTAGGCCACCCTGCTTCCCTTTTCCCTTGGCCGCCTCCTCTGTTTAAGTATGGTTCATCTAGTTCTGCCGCTATATGAAACCATGTTTCACCTGCCCCTGGACTTTTGTTAGGTAAATTTCTGGTCACCTCATCTGGCTCATGTCCATTTGCTTTCCTTTGCCTCCTCCATAATAATGCAAGCTCCTTCAGGTCAAAGGCTCCTCTTTCAAGCTCCCAAGTGTCTAGTATAGGTGCTCTACCCAGGACATATTAGTGAAGAGGAAGCTGCAACCCTCCGATACTATAGAGCCCTCCCCCATCTTTGCCTCTTTAGAAGTCGAGCAATGAACATGGTGGAAATGGCCATGAGTTTGATCCCCATTCACCCATATTTTGAAAAGGGTTTAACTTTTCCTCTGTCGGGTGGCATAGAGGAAAGGTGATGTAAACCTATGCCCAGGCCTACTGAGTTTTCATTTACAATAAATCTCTCACCCAGCCCCAGATACCTGACCCTACCTGCCTTCAGACTAATGCCCAAGTGATTAAAATCTAAAGGAAGTATTTGCAATTAAGAGGTCCCCTTTGGAAATTCAGTGACTCAGAATTGCAGCCACTCTTTGCCTCAGTTTCCCCATATTTAAAATGAGGATCAAATTTCTACACTCCTTCCGTCTTACACTGTGAGCCCCATATGAGACGGGGACTGGGTCCAAGCTTGTCATTCATGCTTGGCACATAATAAATATTTAATAAATACCATCATTATTACTCTTATTCTTATTATCGCTAGCAGGGAGGAGAATCAGACACAAGCCTGGGAGCTGTGAATTCCCAGTTACCAGACGACAGCCCCCCCCAGATGCTAAGTTCTCATGGAATCTTGGCATGTTCCCAGGAGAAATCGTGGCTCCCGTTCCTGAACCGCCTGGCTCATGGGGCCACCGCGGCCTAGACCCGGATACAGTTGTGCTAGTAAAGTAAACAGACGTCACCGAGAACAATGCCCTTTCTTGGCACCTGAGGGCCAAGATTCCCTGGAATTCTGTTCACTTCTCTCCTGTTCGGGTAGTCCCAGAATAGTCTGACTTGGGTCCCCTACAATTTTCAGGGTTTTCTTCACTCACCCGCTTATTACAGCAGTCACACCAGGAGAGAAATGAGCAAAAAAAGTCAACTTCTTTCCTGCAGGTATTGTCAGGAGATGTAGATTGGATCAGGGTTGGGGGAAGGGAAGGAGAAAAGAAGAAAGGAATTAGGGACAGGAGGGGAAAGGGGGAATCCTAGACAACTGGTGTGAAAGGGATCAGGAAGCTTTGAGATAAGTTCTTATTAGTCTCCCTGGGCTCTAGCGAGTTGCTGGCCCCTCAGAAATACTGTTGATTGATCAATTGATTGACTACACACCATTAACAGGTGGGCACATCAGGGCAAAAGGATCAAATATGAAGGATTAATGAAATTACTGTGGACAGTCAGATTCAGGTTTTGACCTACCAAAGGTGAATAAGGTTGAATTCACAAGCATATTTATTCATTCATTCAATCAATCATATTTATTGAGCGCTTACTGTGTGCAGAGCACTGTACTAAGCGCTTGGGAAGTACAAGTCGGCAACATATAGAGAAGGTCCCTACCCAACAACGGGCTCTTAGAAAACGAAAATCCAGGCACAGCTCAAATAGACTGAATGTACTATAACGGAAACAGCATCAAGGACAAAAGAGGAAAAAAATCACAAACGTTTGCAAGAGATACTGCTTTCTAGGATTAAATGAATATGAACAGCACTGTTGTACAGGTACAAATGACATAGAGGTAGTTTGCCCTAAAAGGTTTTATCTCAATATAAAACGGAGAGAATGCCATAAAAATGCCTCAAGATAAATTTCCCCTTCTGCCAAGACCTCTGGGATAAAACCCAACCAGTGAGATCCCCAGCAATTCTTTAAAATCTGTCTCTAGGTCCCCACTGCTTGACCAAATTGCCAAAAATAAAAAAAGGTTAAGCCTCTGTCACTTTTCTTAAACTAATAAGGTAAAATGACAAACAAGTAATGGAATTAGTTAATGCCAATTGAAAATATGGCACATTTTATGGTCAAGATCATTCTGAGATATTTGTTTTTGCTATTGACTGCGACTGCATTAGAACTTGTAATCTGCTTAGTGCATTAGCACTAAATACTATTGATTCGGTCAGAGAGCCTAGGCCAATCGAATCTTTGTATTTTCCCCTATTTCCTGGGATCTGCTTTAACTACAGTGAGTTATTACACAGACTGAAACAATCAGTGTGGATCTGTTCAGAAGTCTAAAGCATCCTCAGTTATTTTATGTTTAATGGTATTTGTTAATCACTTACTACGTGCCAGGCACTGTACTAAGCACTGGGGTAGATACAAGACAATCAAGCTGGACGCAGTCCATGACTCACATGGGGCTCACAGTCTTAATTCCCATTTTACAGATGTGCTACTTGAGGCACAGAGAAGTTAAGAGACCTGCCTAAGGTCTTACAGCAGACAAGTGGCAGAGCCTGGGATTAGAACCCAGGCCTTGTGGCTTCCAGGTCTGTGCTCTTTCCACTAGGCCACATTGCTTCTCGCTGCTCTGTTGTCCCAATATTACACAAAATCCTCCAAGTCCCAACCACGCATTTCTTGATGACTTCATTATCATTCATGAAATTTACTGAGTGCTTACTGTGTGCAAAGCACTGTACTAAGTGCTTAGGACTGCACTAAGTTCCTGGGAGACCCTACACTGATCCTTCTTTTGCCTTTTGGTTGTTGGAATGGGAAAGAAAACATCATCCACCATCATGGCCTAGTGGAAAGAACAGGCGCCTGGGAAACAGAGGACCTGGGTTCTAATCTTGCCTCCACCACTTGTCTGCTGTGTGACCTTGGGCAAGTCACTCAGCTTTTCTGGGCCTCACATACCTCATCTGTAAAATGGGGTTAAAGCTGTGAGCCCCATGTGGGACTGGACTGTGGCCAACCTGACTAGCATATATCTTTCCCAGAGCTTAGTACAGTGCCTGGCACATAGTAAGTGCTTAACCAATGCCATAAACAAACAAACGCCATGTAGACAAAAGGGTCTGGGTAAGTGAAAGAAGATGTTTCCTCCTCTAAGACTTCACTGGTTTTCTAGAGAGTCTAACTGGGAAATGGAATGGCAGGCGTGGTAAAATAAAAACACTTAACCTCACAAAGTAATAGATGCTGGCCATCATTTTTCAGGCCCAGAGTTTAAGCTTGGCTCTGAATGAGAATCAGAAGTTGCTTTATTTGCTTTCTGGTTATAACTTCCTTGGGATGATCCAGACTGTTAAGTTCATTGTGGGCGGGAAACACGTCTACCAACTCTGTTGCACTCTTCCAAATATTTAGTGCCGTGCTCCACACACAGTCAGTGCCCAGTAACTGATTGATTGAGTCACAAGGTCAATCCTGTTGAAAGGAGGCTTAACTGGAAATAGTCAGTGTGCAAATGACCTGGATGATCTGCCTAGAAAGAATGGAAGTTTCCATCTGGAATTTTTTTTATGGTATTTGCTAAGCGCTTACTACCTACCAGGCACTGTACTAAGCACTAGGATGGATACAAGCTGATCACGTGGGGCTCCCAGTCTTAATCGCCATTTTTCAGATGAATGTAACAAGGAACCCAGAACCTTTGGTTGAAGAAGAGGTTCCAGGGCATTATGAATGTCTCCGGAGCTGTGAGGGAGTTGGTTTCACTCCACAGAAGAATGCAGCCCTTGGTCACACTTGGAAGCATTAGCAAAGGTTTGGTCGGTTGCCCCATATCTGGGCCCTGAGTCATTTGTGACTCAGAGGACAGGATATGCACCCACTAAGTCAACCTCACTGCCAACCCAGAAATAACCCCGCTGGGCATCCTGGGATGGGATGGAAACTTGAGCTCTCGGTCTGGAGCAAGAGAAGAAACAGCAGAGATTCCTTGGAGGAAAATCACCTGTTTTCCCTCTCCTTCAGAATGAGCATCCCATATGGGTCAGGGACTGTGTCTGATCTGATGGTATCGACTCCAGCGCCTAGAACTCAGTAAAGTGCTGAACAGATTCCACTCTTGTTATTATGCCTAGATCCACCTCTGACAAATACATGGTTAGAATCAAGCGGGTCAGGTGGAGCAGTATTACGGTTTCATAGCAATCCTAGTGTTCAAAGAGTTCCCATGTGTCACCTGGCACCCAACATGGATACTGCCTCCAGTTCTGAGAAAGACACAGTGCAGTGTCTGGATGGAGGATTATCCGAAGACTGAGGTGGCTCTTTTGCTCTGGGCCTGCAATCCGATATGTGCTTTTTAGAGAGCTTCTTTTGCCAAGTCACAGAGCAACTCAGCACTCCTGAGGGCTGAGGAACAGTCCTTTAGGAGCCCCAGGAGGACACCAGCATTTAACAAGGGGACAAGGAAGGTTTAAGAGAACTCTTTCCCCGCCCCAGACTCAGCCTCCCACTCCCACGGTGGGGCCACATTGACTGCTTCATTGGTTCAGGTTCGCTTTTCCCCAATCCCACTCTCCACTCTCACCCTGGAGAATTCTTCCGGATTCTGCGTGGGCCTCCATTTTAAACACTTCTCTCAAAAGGAACTGTTGATTGCGCTGAAAGAATATCTAACTGGACAGGATTGGGTTTTAGGCCATAAGACCATGAACCCCATTTGAGATGAGGACTGTTTCTGGCCTGTTTAACTTGTATCTACCCCAGTGCTTAGAACAGTGCTTGATACATAGTGAGCACTTAATAAGTACCATTATAATAATGATGTGGTAGTGATGGTATTTACTGAGCACTAAGGGAAATGCACTGTACTGGGGAGCAGTGTGACCTAGTGAAAAGAGCACACTTGCCAACTTGTACTTCCCAAGCGCTTAGTACAGTGCTCTGCACACAGTAAGCGCTCAATAAATACGATTGATTGATTGATTGAGTCAGAGGACCTGAGTTCTAATCCCACCTCCCCCAATGTGCCTGCTCTGTGACCCAAGGCAAGATATTTCACTTCACTATCTTCAGTAACCTCAGATTCAAAATGGGGATTCGATACCTGTTCTTCGTCCTACTTAGACTATGAGCCCCATGTAGGACAAAGACTGTGTCTAACCTGATTTTCACGCATCTTCCCCAGCACTTTGAACAGTGCTTGGTACATAGTAAACACTTAACACATACCACAATTATTATTATTATTGTTACTAAGTGCTTGGGAAAGAATAATGCATCCCTCCCAACAAGAAACTCACACTCTAATGGGGACACAGACAGAAAAAAATATTTCCAAGGGATCTGGAAAGGATCTAAGTAGAATGAGAAAACTGGGGAAAAGGAAACAGCATAGTCAACTTCCTGAAAGGTTAGACTGGTTTTCCAAAGTGGATAGAGCACGGGCTGAGAGTCAGCTGGGCCTGGGTTCTAATCCCAGCCACTCATTCATTCACTCACTCTGACTTGCTCCCTTCATTCATCCTCCCTTCTATCCCCACAGCACAAATGCATACATCTGCATATAACTGAAATTTATTTATATATATAGTATATATAAATGTCATTCACTCATTTATTCAATTGTATTTATTAAACACTTACTGTGTGCAGAAGACTGTACTAAGGGCTTGGGAAAGTACAATGCAACAATAAACAGTGACAGCCCCTGCCCACAAAGAGGTCTGTCTCCCTCTCTAAACTGTGAGCTCGTTGTGTGCAGGGAATGTGTCTGCTGCTATGCTGTACTCTACAAAGCACTTAGTACAATGCTGTGCACAGCTTGCAGTAAGTGCCCAATAAAGATGATTGAACAAATTACAGAGAGGGAAGAAGCAGAGTGCAAGAAATCATACATAAGTGCTGTGGAGTTGGGTTGGGGGGAGAATCAAAGTGCTTAAAGGATGCAGACTCAAGTGCGTAGGCGACACAGAATGCTTGATTGACACTGAGTAGGCAGCATGGACTAAAAATAATAATAATTATTATAATGGGATTTGCTAAGTGCTTACTATGTGTCAAGCACCGGAGTAGATACAAGTTAGATGGTTTAGATGCAGTAACTGTCCCACATGAGACTCACAGTATAAGGGGGAGGGAGAACAGGTAGTGAACCCCAATTTTACAGGAAAGGGAAACGAGGGAAGTGAAGTGACTACGAGGCACTGGAGTAGATACAAGATAATCAGGTTGGACACAGTCCATGTCCCGCAAGATGCTCACAGTCTTAAACCCCATTTCATAGATGAGGTAATTGAGACACAGGGAAGTCAGGCAACTTGCTCAAGTCCACACATTAGACAAGTGGTAGAGCCAGGATCAGAACCCAGGTCTTTTGAATCCTAGGCCTGGGTTCTTTCCACTTGGCCATGCTACTTTCACTCTCAGGCACACACACACACCCCTCAAAGTGCATATACCTCTCAGAGATGGCATCTTTGAGTACAAGACATCACTATCCATGAATTCCTACATCTATCCCGTTTACACTGAGAACCCCTTGTAGACCAGCGTTCATTGTTTTTCCTGTTATCACTCCAGCTCTTGGTACGGTGGTTTTCACTATAGGATTTAAATAAATGATAGCAATAACAACCATAACAGGGACAGGAAGAATAAATGCTTTCTATGCATAATCCAAAATCATGTCCTTTATCGTGGTGCCCAAATTCACCCCAAATTTGGTAACAAGTTTCTACCAAAGTGGAAAATATATCTTTTCAGCTTCTCAGCTCCTTAATTTTTCTTTTTGAACTCCCTCTGCAGGAAGAAGGTTTGGGGGAGGAAGAGGAGGGAGGTGTTAACCAGCACTGAATCAATCACCCCAACAATGGCATCTTTTGAGCACTTACCATGAGCAGAGCACTGTACTAACTGCTTGGGAGAGCAACATGCAACAGAGTTGGTAGACACATTCCCTGCCCACAATGAGCTTAAGATTTAACCAGAATGATGGGGTGCAGGAGAGATAGAGGAGGAGGAGAAGCAAAGAGAGTGGGATAACTGAGATAAAACTAGTACAGGAGAGTGTAAGTTTCTTGTGGGCAAGGAACATGTCTACCAACTCTGCCATACTGTACTCTGCTGAGCACTTAGTACAGTGCTCTGCACACAGCAGATGCTCAATAAATACAATTGATTGATTGACTGGTCAAGCTTTTATGTCATGAATCTCACTGGAGAGATTTGGGCCAGACTGAAACACTCTGGCATTTCTTTAGTGTAAGAGTCTTTTTACTTTAAAGCCATTAAGTTGAGAAAAGCACTCACCTGTTCTAGGGCAATCCATAATCCTCCCTCACATCAAGAACAAATGAAGAATTCCTAATGGTATTTTTCATCGCCTCTGATATGTTCTTAATTCTGGGCACAATGAGAAAAATGTCTGAAATCTTTCTGCACATTTTTCACCACCAATATAAAATCACTCTTCCAGAGTGCAGGCGTGTTAAAGCAGAGGCATGTCAGAACATTATAATTACCCAGATATGTTGTTTTTAATTAAGCCAAAAATTAGCAGTTCAAATGGTGTGGGTGATCACAGTTATGAGGCTCTAAAGAGTTATTTATCTTTGTTATTTTATTAAATATCACTAGACATAGCCTGAAGATGGCCGATCAATAACGATCCCTGTGGTTTCCTGATGGAAGACTGCAATTATTTTCTTCCATTACTACTTAAGCCTAACCCAATTTGGACCATCTATCATCTTTATAAGAGTAATAAAGAAACATCACCGTGTGTTTATTTTCCTGTCTCTTCCTGTTCCTCTTTGCTGGCCTCTTGTTTGGATTTCCATCCCCTCCAAACTTATTTTAATCCATTTGTTTTCCTCAGTCAACAATAGCCGTGACTAGTTTTCTTTGGCAGAACCTAGAATGTTTGGTGAGAGTGGGGACGGCCGCCTTGGTGTTTGCTATTGTTCTGGGAAGCACTGGACACCTTTTCCCACTCAAGTTGAAGGAGAAACACAATTGGAGAGCAAGAGCACGCAGCAAGGATGCAGTCCTAAACAGCCTCGTTAGTACAGCAATGGCATAAGCAAAGGTAGAAATAATATTAACTTTTCACTAGTTCTCCCTGGTGACTCCCCAGTGCCCGATTCTTTGTTCTCTCCTTATGCCCCTGGCTGGAAATGCCCTCTCCTACTAAAACCCAGACAACACACTTCACTCCTCTAATGCCATCCTACTCATTGTACCTCATTCTCATCTATCTTGCCGCCAACCTCTCGCCCATGTCCTGCCTCTGGCCTGGAACCGCCATCCCCCCCCACTTCATATTTTCCAGACAATTACTCTCCCCACCTTCTTCAAAGCCTTATTGAAGGCATATCTCTTCCAAGAGGCCTTCCCTTACTAAGCCCTCTATTCCTTTTCTTCCACTCCCTTCTGCGTTGCACTGGCTTGCTCCCTTTATTCATCCTCCCTCCTAGTCCCATAACAATTATGTACGTATCTGTAATTAATTTATTTATTTTAATGCCTGTCTCCACCTCTAGACTGTAAGCTCATTGTGGGCAGGGAATGTGTCTGTTAAGGTGTTATATTGTACTCTCCTGAGTGCTTAGTACTGTGCTTTGCATTACAGTAGATTACAGTACATTACATTACAGTACATTAGAGAAGCAGCGTGGCTCAGTGGAAAGAGCCCGGCTTTGGAGTCAGAGGTCATGGGTTCAAATCCCCACTCCACCAACTGTCAGCTGTGTGACTTTGGGCAAGTCACTTCACTTCTCTGGGCCTCAGTTCCCTCACCTGTAAAATGGGGATTAAAATTGTGAGCCCCCCATGGGACAACCTGATCACCTTGTAAGCTCCCCAGCGCTTAGAACAGTGCTTTGCACATAGTAAGCGCTTAATAAATGCTATCATTATTATTATTATTATTACAGTAAGTCCTCAATAAATACAATTGATTGATTGATTGAATAAATCAGTCAATCCTGTTTTTTTGGTATTTGTTAAGGACTTACTAATGTTCCAGGCACTGTACTAAGCACCGGGGTAGATACAAGCAAATCAGGTTAGGCACAATCCCTGTCCCAAAAAAGGCTTGAAATCTTAACCCTCATTTTACAGATGAGGTAACTGAGCGATAGAGAAGTTAAGTGACTTGCCTAGGGTCTCACAGCAGACAAGTGACAGCGCTGGGAGTAGAACTCAGCTCATCTGATTCCCAGGCCCATTATCCTTCCACTGGCCCACACTGCTTCTCAATCAATCGTATTCATTGAGCGCTTACTGTGTGCAGAGCACTGGGCTCGAGAGCAAGGCTTACTTTGTGTGCAGAACATTGTACTAAGCACTTAGGAGGGTACAAGAGTTGATAGATAAATTCTCTGTCCAAAAGGAGCTTACAGTCTAGAGTTACCATCTACAGTTGAATTTTCCCAAACTATTTTTTTTGTTCCTCCTCCAGGCTGCCCTCCCAGACTAATCCCTGCCTTCTTTGGTCAATCCTTCCACACTCTAGGCCCTGTAGACTTCATGAGGGTAGCCAACTTTTCATTTGTTATTTATTCATTTACTCACTCCTGTCACAGATACCTAATCATAGCCACTTAGCCCCTTTGTCTAACCTCTCCCTCTCCCTAATATTCAGACCTCCTGAATATTCAGCAAGTTATGTCTCTTTGTCTTTTCCCTTAGGCTGGAAACACCTAGAGGGCTGGACTGTGAGCCCACTGTTGGGTAGGGACCGTCTCTATATGTTGCCAACTTGTACTTCCCAAGTGCTTAGTACAGTGCTCTGCACCCAGTAAGTGCTCAATAAATATGATTGATTGATTAATTGATTGACAGCATCTTTTACTTCCCGTGCTACGTCCACCAAACACCTTTGCACACAGTTGGTGCTCAGTACAGCTCTCTGCCCACAGCCGGCGTCTGGTATAATTGTGGGCACTCAGAAACAGCAGGCACTGAGGAGAGTGCTCCGTTCGCGGCTGATGTCCAGTACAGGACTAGGCACACTGTAGGTTCCCAGTACACACTCTGCACATGGCAGGTGCCCAGAAAAGCGCTCTGCACAAAGTAGTCCCTCAGAGAAGAGCAAATTTGCCGAACGCCTGCCTTGTGACTGCGATTGGCCTCAGAGAATGGTGTCCCCATGATCTATAATCACTGAGGGGTGTGGATAATTCAGAAAGGACTGGATGTCCTCGAGGCTTCCCCCAGATCTGTGTCTCTATTTAAAGGGAATTCTCATATATTCTCCCAGTGGGGGACAGGGGATGGGGGAGAAAGGGCCAGATAAAACTGGAACACTTTCTTTAAGGACTTCCACAGGGGCAGGGATTCCATAATGACAATTCCTGGGGAGAGAGACTGAATTTGGAAACAAAGCACAAAAATCCACAGCCCTCCCCACTTTACTCTGCTGTCTCCTTACTCCCAATCTAGATAATAATTGTAATACTATTGTAAAGCCATTGGATAGATGCTTGTTGAGCACTATGGCAAATACAAGATAATTGGCTCAGACACACATGGGGCTCACAGTGAGAACAGGTATCTAATCCCCGTTTTACATAGAGTACTACTAATAATAATATTGGTTAAGCAGTTATTATGTGTCAAGCACTGTTCTATGTGCTGGGGTAGATGCAAACTAATCAGGTCAGAAGCAGTCCCTGTCCCACATGAAGCTCATAGACTAGGTAGGAAGGAGAACTGAGAAGCAGCATAGCCTAGTGGATAGAGCACGGGCTTAGGAGTTAGAAGGACTTGGTTCTGCCACTTGTCAGCTGTATGACCCTGGGCAAGTCACTTGACTTCTCTGTGCCTCAGTTACCTCATCTGTAAAATGGGGATTAAGACTGTGAGCCCCATGTGGGACATGGACTGTGTCCAACCTGATTATCTTATATCTACCCCAGCACTTAGAATAGTGCTTGGCATATAGTAAATGCTTAACAAACACCACAACAAGAAAAACAGTTACTGAATCCCCATTTTACAGTTGAGGAAACTGAGGCTCAGAGAAGCAAGTGACTTGCCCAAGGTCACTCAGCAAGCAAGTGGCAGAGCCTGGATTAGAACTCAGGTCCTCTGACTTTCCCATGCTCTACCACTAGGCTATCCTGCTTCCCGGATGAGGAAACTGAGGCACTGAAAAATTAATCAATCAGTTAGTCAATGGAATTTACTGAGTATATATTGTGTGCCGAGCACTTTACAAAATACTTGGGAGAGTATAAAGGAGTTGGTGGAAATGATCCCTGCCATTAAGAAGCCTGAAGTCTAGCTGGGGAAGCGGACATTAAAATAAATTACAGATACGGGAAGCAACTGATTATAGGGATATTTACATTCATTCAATCAACCGAATTTATTGAGCTCTTACTGTGTGCAGAGCACTATACTAAGTGCTTGGGAGAGTACAATAGAACAACAGACACATTCCCTTCCCACAACAAGCTTACAGTCTAGTGGGGAAGGGGAGACAGATATTAATTATAAATAAATTATAGATATATACATAAGAGCTGTGGGCCCGGGAGGGAGGAAGAACCAAGAGAGCAAGTCAAGGCGATGCAGAAGGGAGTGGGAGAAGAGGAAAAGGGGGCGGGGGCGTCTGGGGATGATGGGGACGGTGAATATCAAAATACTAAGGGGGAACATGCTTAAGTGCATAGGTGATGCAGAATGGTGGGGAGAATGGGGTGGGGAGAAGAGAGATTAGTCAGGGAGAGGTTTCCTGAAGAAGGTATGATTTTCATAAGGCTTTGAAGATAGGGAGAATTATGGTCTGCCACATAAGAAAGGGGAGAGACCTCCAGGCAGGAGGAAGAGCGTGACCAAGGAACGGAAGGTGACAGATGAGATCGAGGCAGAGTAAGCAGATTGGTATTAGAGTCAAATGGGGCGGACTGGGCTGTTGTGGGACAGGAGCGAGGATAGGTCACAGGCAAGTGGCAGAAGTAGGATTAGAACCCAGGTCTCCTGACTCCCAGTCTTGTGGTCTTTCCTGTACGCCCCACTGCAGTCCTCCCCCAGCGGTTGACAGCTCTGTAGAAACCGCTGCTTCCATCCCCTGCCCTGCACCAGCCAAGGCTTCTAGACTTTCAGCCCGTTGTTGGGTAGGGACCGTGTTTATATGTTGCCAACTTGTACTTCCCAAGCGCTTAGTACAGCACTCTGCACACAGTAAGTGCTCAATAAATACGATTGAATGAATGAATGAAAGGCTTGGCTTCCTAGAAAGGGTATGTTCTAACATTTGAAGCCAGGAGGCCCAAACACACAAAACAGACGTCTTTTTTTCCATAAATACGATGGTGCGTGGTAGCATAACATCTGGGCCAAACTGATAGTCGCTCTCGGGATCATAGGGAACCTAATTCAATAGAAATTTCGTTTTCATATTCGGTTGGAAAATGGAGGGAATTCCTGGGAGCAATACGTCTAAACCTCAAATTGATTTGTTTGGTTTTCTGTTCACATCCAAGGCAGAAATGACTGGGCTTTTCAAAGGATAGATTTGGACATTGAGAAATAAATGTTTTTTCTCTGATTTTCAGTCCCAACCTCTCTTTCTAATTAGCTTTATTTACTCAAACAAAACGGTAAACTAGTCATTCGGGAGGTTCAGATCGATCTTGCAAATTGACCTCTAAATTCATTCCACAAGTAAAACTGTTCCTTCTAATTGCCTCTAGAGTTCAGTGATTGATCACTGAAATGGCTGGTATGACTTGAAACCCTTCCCTAGAATTACATTTCTATCTGTTTCAGAGCAGTAAACTACTACCGTAATAGCATCTCCACCTTCCCCCTCCGTGTTCTGATTCTCAGAGCAGTAAATGAATTTCCCCTGGAACCGTTCACGGAATTTTCAACCCTTATAGTCCTGAGGAGACACTTCAGAGGGCAAAGGGTGCAGGAGATCACATCTACCAACTCTGGTGTATTATACTTTTCCAAATGCTTAGTACAGTGCACTGCACACAGTAAACATTCAATAGATACCACAGATGGGCAGATTGATTGATAGTGCTACTTCTTCTCAATCAATCAATGGTATTTTTTGAGTGTTTACTGTGTGCATAACACCGTAATAAGTGCTTGGGAGAATACACTATGATAGAGTTGGCAGACATGATCCAAGCCTTCAAGAAGCTTATAGTCTACAGGGATCAATGTCCCTCATTCACTAAGCCTTCTTAAAGCCTTATTAAGCTTTTAATAAAGACATTAAAAATCGCATCTCCTCCCTGACTAAGCCCTCATTTCCCCTACTCCCTCTCCCTTCTGCATCGCCCTTGCACTTGGATTAGTACCACTTATTCAACCCAACCTAAGCCTCATAGCATTTATGTACATATCCGGTATTAATTATAACATCTCTCTCACCCTCTAGACTGTATACTCCTTGTGGGAAGGAATATGGCTACTAACTCTGTTATATTATACTCTCCCAAACTCTTAGAACAATGCTCTCCACACAGTAAGGACTCATTAAATACCACTGATTGATTGATTGATTGAATCAGCTAGAGCCCTTACAACATCAGGGCCACCTCTGGCAACAGAAGATGATGCCTCATCCATAACTCAGACCCTGAAGGCTCGGGGATGGGGTGGGGATGATAATAATAGTAATCATCATAATAATAATGTCAGTTAAGCTCTTACTATGTACCAGACACTGTACTACATGCTTGGATGGATATAGGCAAATGGAGTTGGACACAGTCCCTGTCCCTCATGGGGTTCACAGTCTCAATCCCTAATTTACAGATGAGGTAACAAGCACAGAGAAGTGAAGTGACTTCCCCAAGGTCACACCACAGACAAGCAGTGGAGCTGGGATTAGCACCCAGGTCCTTTTGACTCCCAGTCCTGTGCTCTTTCCACTAGGTCACACAGCTTCTAAGGGAGTATAGTTGGGACCACTGTCAACTGAAAAGCAGGTCAGAGGTGGGAGTCAGGAATGAAGAGACGTTGGGGGATAATTTGCTCCTGATCTTTCAATTTCTGTCTATTCCTCAGTGTCCATCTGCCCGCTCATTTCTCCCATTTGACCAGAAGCTGCTTAGGGGGAAAAACCACGGCTTGTGTCTATCCTGAGCCTAGACTCGGTGAGCGTGAGGGGCTGAAGTAGGGGGGCTGGTGCAGGGAAGAAGGGGAAGCTACCTCGTGTGTGAGCGCAGTGTAATGTGACGTCATCATACAGAACAAGCTGCAGGGCCTCTATCTCCAGGAGATCATAAAAGGCCACACAGACAGTTTCGACCTCCCACCCTCTAGATTGTAAGCTCGTTGTGGGCAGGGAATATGTCTAGTTTACTTGTTACACTGTACTCTTTCAAGAGCTTAGTACAGTGCTCTGCACACAGTAAGCACTCAATAAATACAACTGACTGTCTGACAAGTTGAGCCGCTGTGAACACCACGCCCCCACCAAAACCTTTCCAAAATCATCATCATCTTCCGGCAGACGCTTGATGGAAGCCTGAGTTTCTGAAAATCGGAATCACCTCAATCAATCCATCAATCAATGGCATTTATCGAGAGCTTACTGTGTGAAGAGCCCTGTACTAAGCGCTTTGGAGAGTACAATCCAACAGAGTTGGTAATCACATCCTTTGCCTACAGCAAGCTGAAGCACTTTTCTTCTGGTGGTTGAGAGAAGAGGAAAGACATCCACACAAGGAGAGAGGAGGCATCCTTGGTCTTTCGAGACCAATGGACCCAGAGAGCAATATAAAAGCCAGAGCATGGTGGCTGTGTGGCACATGGTTTAAGGTCATTTACCTTCAAGGAGTTTGGCCAACACAAACACTATCTGCTTCTCCTCAGACGCAGGAATTGGCACGCTCCACCCCGATCCCCTCCAGGAGCTCTGGACTGTGGGTATAAATCTTTCAGATTCCCTCTGAAACTCTGCCCTGAGGGAAATTCCTCACTTTGGCACCCTGGGATCACCACTACGGTGGGAAGGGCATGGAAGCAGTTTGAGGAATGATCTCAAAGTTTTTCTACAGGCCCAAACCTTCCGTCTCTTCTAATAACAATAATAATTATGGCATTTGTTAAGTGCTTACTATGTGCCAGGCACAACACTAAGCACTGGGGTAGACAAGAAAATCAGGTTGGGCACAGTCCCTGTCCCTCAAAGAACTCACTGTCTTAAGTCCCATTTTACAGATGAGGTAACTAAGGCACAGAGAAGTTAAATGACCCATTGAAGGTTGCTTAGCAAGTGGCGGGACTGGGATATTCACTTGATACAATAATGATAATAATAATAATAATGGCATTTATTAAGCGCTTACTATGTGCAAAGCACTGTTCTAAGCACTGGGGAGGTTTCAAGGTGATCATATTGTCCCACGGGGGGCTCACAGTCTTAATCCCCATTTTACAGATGAGGTAACTGAGGCAAAGAGAAGTTAGAGTGACTTGCCCAAAGTCACACAGCTGACAAGTGGCAGAGTCAGGATTTGAACCCATGACCTCTGACTCCAAAGCCCGTGCTCTTTCCACTGAGCCACGTGATATTTGATATTCACTTTAGATTCACCCCACTCTCAGCCCCATGACACTTATGCACCTAACGATTAATTAATTTATTTATTTTAATGTCTTCACCCTCTAGACTATAAGCTACTTGTGGACAGGGAATGTGTCTACCAACTCAGTTGAATTGTACTCCACCAGGAGCTTAGTACAGTGATTTGCAGACATTAAATACTCAATAAATTCCATTGAGAGGGAGGATGAGGGGGAGTGAGGTGTTTTGGGGCCCACAGAACCACCCTTTGGACTTGCCACTGAAATCACAAGTATGACCCCGTGTTTGATATTCAGCTGTGACATGACTTCACAGGGAGAATTTCTTTATGTCTAGGGAATTTTTCTGCTGTTCCTCTGAAGTGCCAAAAAGGCATTTTCTCCACAGACTCGGAGCTGGGATTCAGGGTGACATTTTCCTTATTCCCAGTGTCCCCTAACCAGCAACACCTGCCTTCCTGTTGACTAGGATGAATTTTGAGAAGCAGCGTGGCTCAGTGGAAAGAGCACGGGCTCGGGAGCCAGAGGTCATGGGTTCTAATTCCGGCTCCACCACTTGTCAGCTGTGTGACTTTGGGCAAGTCACTTAACTTCTCTGGGCCTCATTTACCTCATCTGTAAAATGGGGATTAAGACTGTGAGCCCTGCATAGGACAACCTGATCACCCTGTATTCTCCCAGCACTTAGAACAGTGCTTTGCACATAGTAAGCGCTTAACAAATGTCATCATTATTATTATTAGGGTCTCCCTTGGGCATATGCCCAGCCTGGGCATTGCACACACATCCCCGTTTTCAGATAAGGGAGCAGTGCCCTTTTCACTCAAGAGCAAATCTTTGTCTTTTTCACCCAGGGGAAGCAGTTCCAAGAGGACCAGGAATCCCTCACCTAGCTTATTTCTCTTCCTCAAGGTGTCTTGAGACCACTACTGACTGAACTGAAATAGCTCCGCACAGTCTAATTGTTGCCACTGGGATTCTCTGCTTGTACCAAGCTAGCTCTCTTCCTCCCCCAAGGCCCTACTGAGAGCTCACCTCCTCCAGGAGGCCTTCCCAGACTGAGTCCCCTTCTTCCTCTCCCCCTTCTCCCCCCTCCATCCCCCCGTCTTACCTCCTCCTTTCCCCACAGCACCTGTATATATGTATATATGTTTGCACATATTTATTACTCTATTTATTTTACTTGTACATATCTATTCTATTTATTTTATTTTGTTAATATGTTTGGTTTTGTTCTCTGTCTCCCTCTTCTAGACTGTGAGCCCACTGATGGGTAGGGACTGTCTCTAAATGTTGCCAACTTGTACTTCCCAAGCGCTTACTACAGTGCTCTGCACACAGTAAGTGCTCAATAAATACGATTGATTGATTGATTGTACCTGGTAGTGGTGACATGAGACCCTGGTCCCAATATTCTCCACATCTGTGTCAGCAGCAGGCCAATCCCCCCATAACCATTCCCGAGGACATCTCCTGACCCCTTCCAGTAAATGACATCTCACCAGCCAATGGCGGGTATCAATTCCGCATATCTGGCCAAGGAGGCGGGACCTCGAATCAGAGTCCAGATCCAATGGTGAGAGCAGAGACATCCTCAAGAATCATTTTTCTGGATCTTTAGAAAAACACTGTAGTTCCTCTTTAAGACAGATTGCTAGCCCACGTTTCAGAAGGGATTTCTCTCAGTTAACCCCAATAACGACAGTGAGGACTATAGATCAATCCCAGCCTATCGACCGGGGGGGAACACACCCCTTAGAAGGAGGGGGGAAAGCCTTTGGTTTGCTATTTATTATAAATCTGTAAGAACATCCCAGCATCTTTCTAAATCTTAAGTTCCAAAATGACTTTTACAGTTCCGTTTACAGGGATTACTGGCTGCAGAGATGAAGCTTCTGCTAAACTTGATCAGAACTGCAATCTCCCAACCTACTTGAGGAACCACGTTAATAGTCTGAAGTAGATCTGTGTAGAAATGGAAATTCAAACACTCCCCCTCTCTCCTCTACTTTTCACTAATTCTCCCAGCATCTTTTCCCCATGGCTGCGGCTTCAGTAGCCCCACCTTCCTCTCTTAGGCTTAAGAATCTTCACTCAGAGGAACGGCCACTAGTCAAGTACCCAAGAATATGAACCTCCCCTTCCAAATCAATGCTAGGACTGCTTGCATCTCCCAGCGGGAAGATAAATAACGGTGACTCACCCTATTCACACAGTGCTTGTGGTGGTTCCCATAAAAATGCTGCAGACACCTCACGTTGTTCTTGTTGACAATCTTGTGGAAGAACTCATTGATGTATTTGATGGGGAAGGCGCAGATAGCAGATCGGTTCATGGGTTCTGCGGAGTCTGGCTTACTCTGCGCGAACACCCCGTAGAGAATGTCATCGTTTAATTCGGTTCCTATTTGCCGAGCCAGATGGGCCCCTGGCTTACTGACATAGGCAGCCTGGAGTACATTGAACACTTCCTTGCTCGCGGACCTCCTCCTCCTCTTCTCGGTGAGGATGCATTCGAGAGGCATTTCCATGTAGGAATGTAATTCTGAATCCATTGAGCAGAACCGGATGATTCTCGTGTGGAAAGTTTGGGATTCCAGAGTTTCTTTCTGTACGGTCAAGAAATAGATAAAGTGATTGCTCTCGAAAGCGTGGATGTACTTGATGGGGTACGAATCTCGGAACTGCGGCAGAACGTCGATGTAAGACTGATCCGTCAAGAACTTAAAGCCATCCAGAGTTTCCTTCAGCCGCCTCACGGAGATGGAATGCAGAGACGAGAAAGGGTGAGAGGACGAGTTGATGGTATTGCCCACAAAGAAGTTGACAAATCGGCCTTTCTCGATCAGCAGGACTTTGGTTCCCAGGGTGCTCACGATGCAGTCGGGGCAGTCCCTGGACTCTTCGTCGGCCTTGCGGGAGAACATGCAGTGCTTTTTGGAGTGGAAGTCGACCGGATCCCCCAGAGGCAAGACGAACCTCCAGCAGGCCCCTCGATCCACGGTCCCGCAGATGATCAGTTGGCTGTTGTCGTAGTAGTAGGACTCGATCAGCAGGGCCATGTTGACGTTATCCCTCAAGCCCGTTTCCGACGAACGGGTTATGGCGGAGCAGTTCTGACACGGATCGCAGTCGGGATGTTCCAACAGCGGCCCGGTCGTATACTCTACGGCGTTCTGGAGGTTTTCGTCCAAGACGTAAATCTTGTTGACCGCGCCCAGATAGAGGTAACCCTGGTGGGCGACGATGTTCCGGAGGGTGGTATTAGCGATGAAGTGGGGCAGAGAGTAGCTCATGTTGACGTCCGTCCCTGACCTCCTCAGGGCTTCTCTGCACTCTTCGCTGCTCCTCTGAACTAAAGTGAACAACAGCACCACAATTCCAGGAATGTGAACAGCGAGGGGCTTCATTGTGAGACCGTCTCCCTCTGCCAAGAGAGAAGCAGAGAAAAATTTATTTGTGTGTCACTGGGAAAAGTGAAAGTAAAGGCGGAAACTATCTTAGCAATGCACGAGAAGTGAATCACCTCAGGACAAGAAAACAGCCGAGGTTGGGATCGAGGGGCATTATTGGTACCTTTGGGGGAAGGGTCAGGGTTTCTCACTACCCAGCATTCATCCTTTTAAACTGTGAGCCCGCTGTTGGGTACGTACTGTCTCTATGTGTTGCCAACTTGTACTTCCCAAGCGCTTAGTACAGTGCTCTGCACACAGTAAGCACTCAATAAATACGATTGATTGATTGATTGATCCTGATACTCATCACAAGAGGTGGCAGAAGACAGAGCTGGTCTTAAGGGAGACTTGGGTGGAACAGCCAGAAGGCTGGGTCTCTCTCCTGATCGCCAGGATGGCCAGGGAGAGGCTGAGTCCCCCATGGGCATTCTTGCCTCAACTTCCAGCCCCCCTGACCTGGCTCTTCCCAAACACTCGCGTCTCTTCACTCCTTCCCCTCCATCCAGCCACTACCCCAACCCCCTGTCCTTTCAAAGATCCTTTAGGCCGGTTTTCATTGACTAGAATATCTCTCCCTGTCAACTCTAAGCTCCTCGCGGGCAGGGACCGCATCTACCAACTCTATTGCATTTGTACTTTTCCAACACAATACTGTGTGACCTTGGGCAAGTCACTTCACTTCTCTGTGCCTCAGTTACCTCATCTGGAAAACAGAGATTGAGAGTGTGAGCCCCACATGGGACAGGGACAGCGTTCAACTTGATAGCTTGTATTCACCCCAGGGTTTAATAGATTGGCTGGAACATGGTAAGCGCTTAACAAATATCAGAATAATAATAACAATAATAGTATAGTGCTCTGCACACAGTAAGTCCTAATAAACACCACTGACTGACCTATCCAGTATCTTTTTCAATATTTCCCCAGCAGATGCTTGCTGATATTCTGGGCACAAAGCTTCACAGTTTCATCTTAGTCCAAAAAAGTCATATTAGAGTTTTCCAATGAGACAAAACCAGAGTCTGTGTTATAAACAAATAAGTAGCAAGCCAGTTAGACCCGTTCTGTGTTGAAATCAGCAAATAGAGCAGATTTCTTTCCCCCTTAATGCTCTGCAATTACTTCATGTGGTTGAGTAGTTTCACCCACAAGGAGGCTGATATTCACAAGTTTCTCACTTAGTCGAGGAAATGAATTGTGGTTACTTTGAGTTTTACTCTAAATCAAACCAGACCTTTTTTTTCTTCAGTGTGCTGGAATTACCATGCTAAATTTAGCTTCCTTCTGAGAGAAAACAATCATAAATTCTAAAAGCAATACGATCGCGTGCTGTTTATGGGGCTTTGTGGGAAAAAAAAAGGGACCGCTAATTTGGCTATAGTTAACTTATTGTTACGAACAAATGCTCACATTAGCATTAGATCACTGGGGACCAAGAAACAACAGGCTTGATAAATGCAGGATAAAAAGTAATCTTCGGGAGTTGCAGGCTGAAATTATTTCCCATGGAAAGCAAAATCATCATGCTGTTAATAAAAAAAGAATTGCACAACAGGGTTGTGGGCACAGGGTCGATTACTCTATTTATTAAGGGCTCATGCACGGTAATTGTTCTGGCATGGGATTATACTCTCAAGAAAGTGCAAAGAAAATGTTCCCAACTGTTTATTACCAGAGTCAGTAACAAATTGGGAACGGTGTCAGTCAATAGTTATTACTGAGCGGTAATGAGGTGTACAACACTATACTGAGTGCCTACTTTTTGAAGAGCATTGTTCTGAATGCCTACTGTGTGCCAGAGACTGTTTCGAGCATTTGCCATGTGCAGAGTGCTGTATTGAGCACCTGCTCTGTGCAGAATATTGAAGAAAGTGCTTGTTTGGGAGAACACACGAAGAGTAGACGTTACGGACCCTGCACTCAGAGGTCTTACGATCTAATGGCACTGGTTGATCAAATAGCGGGAGCAGTTGAAAGGACTCTTAGCACTGCTGATAGCTGGAGAGTGGCAGAATAAATAGGAAAACGAATGTAGGAGAACATGAATTGAAACATACCTAAAGTGCCAGATGTAGGTGATTAAGCATTAGTGCTGATGGATTGGGACAACCTGGAAAGGGAGAGATTAACCGCTTCTCTAATGTCAACCTACTCACTGTGTCTCTATCTAGCCTATCTCACCGCCAACCCTTTGGTTTTCTTCTGGCCTGGAACTTACTCCCCTTTTATAGCTTCAGAGCCCTTTCTCTCCACCTTCAAGAGAACTTCCCCAACTAATTCATTCAATCGTATTTACTGAGCATTTACTGTGTGCAGAACACTGTACTAAGCGCTTGGGAAGTACAAGTCGGCAACCTATAGAGACAATCCCTGCCCAACAATGGGCTCACAGTCTAGAAGGGGGAGACAGGCAACAAAACATTTGGCCCTCATTTCCCTTCTGTGCCACCTACCAATTAATTAATCAGTCATATTTATTGGGTCCTTACCGTATGCAGAGCACTGTACTAAGCACTTGGGACAATACAGTATACCGGAGTGGGTAGATGTGTTCCCTGCCCACAAGGAGCTTACAGTCCTCTAGAGGACCATCCACTTAGACCTGCACTCTTTAAGTGCTAGATATTCACCCCAAACTCAGCTCCACAACACTTTTTTCTATGGCATTTGTTAAGCACTCACTATGTGCCAGGCACCATTCTAAGCGCTGGGGTAAATACAAGGTAATCAGAATGAACACAGCCCATGTCCCACAAGGGGCTCACAGTCTTAACCCCATTTTACAGATGAGGGAACTGAGGTACACAGAGGTGAAGTGACTTGCCTGAGGTCACACAGCAGACAAGGGGCAGAGCTGGGGCTAGAACCTGGGACTTTCTGACTCCCGGGCCACTGCTCTAGCCACTAAGCCACACTTTCTCTCATTTGGAAGAAGTCCACAGGGGAGAGCTGTGGCCTCAGGGTCCAGAGTCAGGTCAGTGGCGACTTCTGAGAAGGGGAGCTCAAATTTTGCACCTGGTAGAAAGTGTCTATGGGACTGGAAAAGAAAGGGTTTGACCACAGTTGGACCTTTCTAATCCCGGCTCTGCCACTTGTCTGCTGTGCGACCTTGGGCAAGTCACTTCACTTCTCTGTTCCTCAGTTACCTCATCTGTAAAATGGGGATTGAGACTGTGAGCCCCATGTGGGACAGGGACTGTGCCCAACCTGATTAGCTTGTATCTACCCCAGTGCCTGGCACATAGTAAGGACTGAACGAATACCACAATTATTATCATTATTATCTGGTGGCGTTTTTGACTGTGCCCCTGACAAATGTGGAAAAGCAGCCCTCTCCATTCAGCCAGTCGGTTTGCCTGCATCGTCAACTGGGCTCAGGGTCAACCCCATTTGCAGGGTGGGGCTCAGCAAGGAGGTATTTGGCTTTTGGGGAGGCATTTCAACTGCTTCAACTGCTTTAGTCCTGAGCCCCGAGCCACAAATTGCTCCAAGAAACCTCAGAACCGGTCCCCACCCTCAGGGCTAACGTCCAGTCCCAGCAGGTCTCCGCTTGCCAGCGGCCTCCCAGAAAGCACTCTCAGCTCCTGCTCGCTGTCTGACGCGATTGACGTCTCCCCCGAGCCCAGTCATCCTACAGGTCCCTGTGGTGCTCACCTGTAGCCTGGCCCGGCTGCTGGCTTCCATTTCTAGACTGTGAGCCCACTGCTGGGTAGGAACTATCTCTATATGTTGCCAACTTGTACTTCCCAAGCACTTAGTACAGTGCTCTGCACACAGTAAGCGCTCAATAAATAGGATTGATTGATTTGCTAATGCCGGTCCTGATATCCACTAACTGACCATTCCATTGCACCAGCTCTGCTTTCGCTGTCTGCCTGACAGGTTGGCTTTTGGTCTGCCAGGCCTCTGCCTGCCTGAGCAAGGTTTGCACTTATTACATGTTTCTGCACAGCCGGCTCTATCCACAAACTAAGAATGGAATGGATATGCCTCTGCCTGACTCTCCCTCACGTAGTCGAGACTGATAGAGTACTGGAAACTCTCCAGGAGCGATCCTGAGAGGTGATGCCTCAGTTACCTCATCTATAAAACGGGGATTGAGACTGTGAACCCCATGTGGGACAGGGACTGAGTCCAACCTGATTTGCTTTTATCCACCCCAGCACTTAGAACAGCACTGCCTGCCACAAAGTGCTTAACAAATACCACAATTACAATTATGACTACTACAATGACTACTCCTGTTATTACTACAATGACGACTACTACTTTACTACTACCACCACTGCTTCTACTACTATGAGTGCAAGAAGAATCACGCAGCCTTTCTTCTTCCCCTCTAAGGCAGCACACATCACAGACCTGCCATCTTTTCTCCACAAATCCAATGTAGGTTTTATAAGGTGAACCAAGCTCTGTTACGGAGAGAAACGCCAATTTCTAGTCCTCATTTTGCTAGCAGGTAAACAAGGCCGGTGCCATTAAGCAGAAGGTAGTCCTGTGGATCTTTTCACTGTTTGAAAAGTGCTGGGCCATTCACCTCTTATCGACCCAGCCCGTGAGGACAACGAAATCAAAGAATCTGACCAATCAACATTTTGGACATTAATTCTCCCAAAATGCCACGCACATATAAAGTGAGATGGAGCTGCTGATAAAAAATTTATTCATTTTTTTTTCTTTCCTGTTTTCACCTATAAGGGAAAGCATCTAATCATCCGAGATTTTCTGGGAACTAGAGCCTGGCAGTAGTGAATATCTCAAGAGCCCATTGGCACATCGGTTACTACCTGGGGTTTCTCAGTGTGACTGTGACACACTGGAGGCCTGTTCACTCTGCAGGGATGATGGGACAAAGTCTACCCCTGCAGCCCCCTGCCCACCCCAAGTAGGCTGAGTCCCTGTAACCATGGCAACCCACTGTGCCTCATTTACCCCACACAGGTGCAAAGGAGTCAGTTGGAGTTCCATGGCCAAGGTGACCCACATAGCCCCTTAGTTAGCTCAGAGGAAAGTTTCACCCCCACTTAGAGGGCACTGCAGCCCCATCTGAATAATAGGACCAATGTGGCCACCCCAGAAAGGAAAGGAAGAAAATTAAAAAAAAAATTGGAAGAAAAATATTTCAGTGGCATTTCTGAGGCAGAAAACAAAACAGAATTTTGAATACACTATGTTTTCTGAAGAAGAACAGACCAGGATGAAATTATAGAGATTTAAAATACAATGCGAGGTGCATTATATTTGTGGATCCAATGCACTTGATAGAAAAATGCCTTCCATCCTTAATACACCTGAAAATCAGCCTCAAGGCACGTCAGAACAATATGTCTTGCCACCTCTTCCAGAAGGCCTTCCCTGAATAATCCGACCTCTCAGTTCTGCCATCCCATCTACCGCCTCAGGGTCCATGTCTTTTTCTGTCTATTAGTCATTGTTTTTTTTCCCCACTTGAATCTGTTATTTATATCTCTTGATTGATATCTCTGGTATATTATCAAATTAGGTCTCCTTCTCTTCCCCATCTGATTATAAGTACCTTGAAGGCAGGGAACATGCCTTCTCTTTTTCTGTTTAGTGACTAGCCCAAGGTCGCACACCAGACAAGTGGCAGAGCCAGGACTAGAACCCATTGCTTTCTGACTTCCAGGCCACTCTAACCACTATGCCACACTGCTTCTCTGCGCTTTCCTCTGAGACCACAGTGTGTCAAAAGGCGACGGGCCCACCCGGCCAGCTGAACATT
This sequence comes from Tachyglossus aculeatus, assembly GCF_015852505.1. NCBI lineage: Eukaryota > Metazoa > Chordata > Mammalia > Monotremata > Tachyglossidae > Tachyglossus > Tachyglossus aculeatus. The sequence goes on along the minus strand of NC_052075.1, from coordinate 35,763,722 downwards.
CCCTAACTCCCTACTGACGTCCTCGAAAACATGCAGAGCGAAAACACACACTCCAGCAGCACTGAGGTGACGTCTACGTCAACACCACCCTGGACATTCCCAATCTCATCTGATCTCGGAAGCTAAAGAGGATCGGGCCTGGTTAGTACTTGGATGAGAGGCTGCCTGGAATACTGGGTGCTGTAGCCTTTTGGGGAAGCAGCATGGGCCAGGGACCTGGATTCTAATCCTGGCTCTGCCACCTGTCAGCTGGGTGACCTTAGGCAAGTCACTTCACTTCTCTGGGCTTCACTTACCCCATCTGCAAAATGGGGGTTAAGACTGTGAGCCCCCGGTGGGACAGGGTCTGCGCCCAACCCGATTAGCTTGTATCTCACCCCAACACTTAGTATAGTGCCTGGCACGCAGTAAGTGCTAAACAAACACCATCATCATCATCGAGTATATGATACAGAATAAAGAACTCTGAAGTGGAAGCAGCACGGCCTAAAGGACAGAGTCCAGGCTTGGGAGTCAGAAGGACCTGGGTTCTAGTCCCAGCTCCACCACTTATCTGCTGTGTGACCTTGGACAAGTCATTTATCTTCTCTAGACACCTCAGTTACTTCATCTGTAGAATGGGGATTAAGATTCTGAACCCCATGTGGGACAGGGACTGTGTCGAACCTGATTACTTTGCTTCTCTCCCAGCCCTTAGAACAGTGCCAGTAAGAGCTTAACAAATACCATAAAAAAGGACAATCCTCAAATTCAGAAAAGCCAAGGGAAATCTGGGGCAAACTCCAGCTAATTTAGCTTGTCTGGTCTAGGGAGTGCCTTCCCCACCCCCTACCCAAGCTAATATTTACCCGAGCATCAGTTCTGGGAAAGAGCCAGCCCAGAGCTCACCCAGATGCCCAGCTGTCCCCAGAATCTGGCTCTTTCCATCGTCAGGCACTGCTCCTCTCTCTAAACCTCATCCCGAGACTAAAGGGCACAAGGTTCTGAGGTTGTTTTCCGGAGCGAGTTGATCTGAGCCAGTGCTGACCTGCCAGGGGACAGAATCTGACCCAAATCACAGGTTCATCTCTCCCACACCCACACATCATTCACAACCACTGGCCCTGTCTCATAAGGAACGGGTGAAAAAAATTTCCATTTCTGGGCAATGGGCAACCAAAGGACAATTGCTTTTTCATGTCGGGTATCATGGAAACTCCTATTGAGAAAACACATCCAACTGTCAGGGGTTTGATGGATGGGTTTTTAGCCTCGTTAATAACTTGTAGGTCAGAGAAAAGCCTTCCGTTCCATTTCAAATTATGAAGCTGGCCTTCCCCCAGTGTTAAGAAAGTACTAAGGTGTTACAGAAATCGGGACCGAGAAAGGTTTTCTTCACTATTATTTAGTCCCTTGAACGAAGCTGTGGCCTTTTCATGCCTTTAGCCTGCAGAATAACTGCCAGGACTTTGGCTGCCAGAACTTCCAGACGGCAAACACCCTGATTTACATAACATTTACATAAATATGCATAACTTATTCAAGAGGTCCTAACAACAGATATGCATGGTAAAATCATTTAGGAACCAGCAGCCAAATTCAAACACAATATCTGGGCTAGGCAGTCTTCAGCAGCCCAAGGGATCGCCGAGCCTGGGAAGGACAAGGCGAGCAAGGGTGGATGAGAGAGGACAGAAGAGGTAGGTGGAGTTACAAGAGCCTACAAAGCTCCAGGCAGCAAAGTATAAGGTATTATATTATAGGTGACTCCTGTAGGAAAGGCTGATTAATCAATCAATCAGTGGTCTTTATTGCGCCCTCTGTGCACAGCACTGTACTCAGCTCTTGGGAGAGTACAAGAGACTAGACAGACACAATCCTTGTCCTCAAGGAGTTTGCAATCCACCACGGGTGGCCGGGGAGGTAAACATTAAAATTAACTGTAGATAGAGCTGAGTATAAGGATATGTACTTGAGCTGGGTTCTTTTTAATGGTATTATTAATGATATTTGTTAAGCGCTTACTATGTGTCAGGCACTTGGGGTAGATACAAGATAATCGGGTTGGACATGGCCCCCCATCCCACATGGGGCTCACAGTCTCAATCCCCATTTTGCAGATGAGGTAACTGAGGTAGACAGAAGTGAAGTGACTTGCCTGAGGTCACACCGCAGACATGACCTTCTGACTTCTGGGTCGGTGCTCTAGCCTCTATGCCATGCTGCGCCATGGGGGTAGAGGTAAAGTACAGAAGTTCTCAGGGCATAGGTGAGGCACAGAGGAAGGAAAATAGTGTGGGGAGATGAGAGATTAGTCCAGGAAGGCTTCCTGGAGAAGACGTAATTTGAGTAGGGCTTTGTGATGGGGAGAGTGGTGGCCTGTCAGATACGAAGGGGAAAGGACAGTTCTAGACGGTTGGGAGGGTGTGAGCAAGGGGGCAACAGCCACAGAGATCAGAGCGAGGTACAGTGCGTAGGTGGGTGTTACAAGAGCGAAGTGTGCAAGCTGGGTTGTAGGGCGAGAGTAGGGAGGATAGGTGAGAGGGGGAGACCTGACCGAGTGCCTTATAAGTGACGGTGATGAGCGCTGTGCCAGACTAGTCCTGTTTGGGGGAACGCCGGGGCCGATGGATCCAGCGGGGCCTTATAGTAGTTTTACGGCCGAGGTCCCTCATTTGACCCAAGGCTGGGTTTCAGCCTGCGGTGCGGCACAGATGAACCCTGCTTTAGCCCGTGAAATGCCCGGGGAAGCCAATGGGAGACTCCGGACCGTAAGTCAGCAGAGAGACTCTGCCTGCCGAATTCACTTGGCTTAACACACTTTTCTTGGCAAAAAGCAAGAGGCTTCAAAATGAAAAAAAAAATTAAAATAAACTTTGAACCTAAACATCTCCAGGAAGACAGTGGCGGAAACACTGAAACCATCAGGAGTGGAGAACATTTCTTTATGGTTGTAGATTTCCGGATGAACGTAACTTAAAGTGGTTCAATAAAGTGGATGTTTAGAGACGCTCCCTTCTGTGAGGCTGGCTTGGTGAGCTCGAAATTGGAAGGCGATCCCTTCCCCAAATAAGCCTGCTCAGACCTCCCCTGCCTTGTCAGGCAAGCTACTGCTAGTCTCCTCTCCACCTGGAGCGGGGGGTGGGGGACGCTTTCTCACTCTCTGTGATTACTGAACCCTCGCCTCATCACAAGTGGACTTGGAAAAAAAGAAAGCTACAGAAATACCATTACCCCAAAATCAATATCCAGTCAGGGAGAAAAGGATTGAAATAGAATTTTCCATGTGCTCACACTCGCAGGCTTCTGCTATATTGGAAAATCGAATGACGTGCCAAGCAAAACTTCTCTAACCAATAAGTATCTCATTTCAAAAACCCAGTAAATACAACACTTTCTTTATACAACAACAATAATCCCAAAGGTTAACAAAACAGCTCCCAGACCTGCCGCTGGTGTGAGTTTGTGCGAGCCATGGGACCGGCCTGTACTTTTGCCATTAAGGTGATAGGTGCTTTTTTGTAGTTGGAACAGAAAACATACAAAAAAGGAAAAACTCCATCTGATGCAATCCTCTGCCCTTCACAGCACTGTTCAAGGGCAGTAGCTAAGTGGGCAAGGTAAACTCTCTCCCCAGAGGTTAAAAACAATGATAACTTTACAATCACTGGTTTCAGTCTTCCAAACACAGATAATCCATCAGCTTTTCCGGAGGAAGCAATGACAGTGTTTCACTCTATTAAATTTTGCAACTCTGGTGCAATAGAGAGCGGTGTAGAATAGCTTTAGAGAAACCAAACAGAATAACATGTTTACCAGGTTTCTGTGGTCTGATTTTCAAAGGAACGTACAGTCTGGAGGCGTGGAAAAAATGTTCCACGCAGGAGACCGGAAGAATGCTGAGAGGTAGAGCCCATTCTTTAGAAATGTCAGAAAACCCAAATGAGAGTCCAGCAATTCATTTGGAATCTTCACTAGCAACCAAGAGGTAATTAATCAGCTTATGACGGGTATTCAAGTGCTGTCACCTTTCATTGTCTTTAATGAAACTGTCTTTCTGGGTTTTATCTGCACTTTCTCCAAAGTGATTTACAGAAATAGCATTTGTGATCCCGGTGAAATATTGGACAATGAGAGTTTTCAAAGTGAGATGTAAAGCTCCCGATGAACCCGGGGAATGTGCCTGTTTACTGTTGCACTGTACTCTACCAAGCACTTGGTACAGTGCTCTGCACACAGAAAGTGCTCAAGAAATACTCAAGTAAACTCGTGAAGACCCAAGTGAAATACAGAATTATTTCCCTTTCGGCCTCAGAGAGGTGGAATTTTGTTAAGGTCCACAAACATAACTGATTCTCCTTAGGAGTGAGCTTCTTCGTGAACAGGTTTTCAGCTTTTGGGTGCTTCTCTGAATATCAAATCCGTTTCCTACCATCTGAATTCACTTTGTGACACTTTAGAAAAAAATACCAGACAGCTACTCCTCCCACTCCCCTGCTTCTCAACCCACAGTGTTATGATAAAAGGAGTCAAGGACAATATAATGAAAACAGCAACCCAACGGAAACAATGTAATAGCATAATGATATAATAATAACAATATAATGAAAACAGCAAGAACCTAGGAGTGAGATGGAAATTCTCTTCTTAACTCATCAGACCGTATGAAGGCATTCCATGATTTTTATCGAATGTTTTATTCATTTGTTTAACTGTAATCTGCTTGTCCTACAGATGCAGTATAGTTTAATTGACTGAAGAGGCATACCTACTCTCACTGCTTTATTATAAAATACCCAACTACCGCGAGTCCATTCTTCCCTATACATTTGCGTGCAACAGATTTTAGAAAGCATACTTGCCCCCAAATCCCACCACACACACAAAGAAAATCACATCTCTCCCCCAGCTTAGCCAGTCCGCTCTTTGATGGCAGTGGGTCCTTAGTGACTCTTTCATGCGCAGCTAGACAAGAGTCTCAGATGACAAATTAGGAGCCTCCGGAGCTTGCTTTATTACAGAGGCCTTGCATTTCTCTCCGTCTCCCTGACCGTTCCCTAGAGTGAGGCTTGAAAGACAGTCCCTGGCTGCTGCTGGCATCTGTGTAAATGTGCCTGGCAGGGAGGAATTAAGGAGATTCTCCTTGGCTGCCCTCTCTCCTGCCCTATTTCCTGACCCTTCATGTTTCCCATTCTATCCTGGAACAGCACTGTTGTTTTAAAACAGTGAGAGCGCCCAGCTTACTTCCCTTCCCTAAATCCTGCAGCCTAGCCCAGAGATGTTCCCTTGTCCTCTTCCCTTGCCCCACTGCCGTAACCTTGCCCAGAGGTTGTAGTTATTAAGCGTTCATTCAACTGCACTTATTGAGCACTTACTGTGTGCAAAGCACTGCACTAAGTGCTTAGGACAGTATAACAACAGACACATTCTCTGCCCCCAGTGAGCCCACAGTCTAGAGGGATAATGATACCATGGTTTGCTATAGTTCTTTTATTACTCAAGTGCCCTCAGATTAATTAGTTAACTACCCTGTTAGGTAGGGAGACACAAGGCAAGTATTATTATCTCCATTTTACAGATGGGGAAACTGAGGTACAGAGAAGTTAAGTGACTCGCCCACAGTCACAAGGCAGGCTAACAACGCGGCTCAGCCTCGAACCCGTGTCCTCCGGCTTCTAGACCGGCATTCGGTTGCAGGCATGGGCATAGGTATGAGATAATCGGGTCAGGCACGGCCCCTATACCACACTGGGCTCGCGGTCTAACGGGGAGGGAGAAAACATACCGTATCTCCATTTTAGAGATGAGGAAACTGAGGCACAGGGACGCTGAGGGACTTCCTCAGGGTCACCCAGCAGGCAAGTGGCCAGAACCTAGATCTCTTGCTTCCCAGGCCCCTCTGAGTTCTTTCCACTTCGTCACACCCACGAGTAGCAGATGATCGCAGTCAGCCTGTCCGAGATAATGGTGCCTGTGTGTGCCCTGCCAGGCTGAGAAACCACGCGGTGCCGTCCGGGTGCTCTCAGGGTCCCAAGTCCCACCCCCTTGGTGAAGCTGAAGTGTAGGGGGGATGAAAGCAGAAGGGATTGTAGGGACCATGGTGGATGGGAAGAGGAAAGCTCCCCCCCCGCAGCCCCCACCTATAAGGAGGAGGAAAGCGCTATATCCAGCCCACCGACAACTGGGCCAAGGGTGTGCGAGACGGTCAGGGGCACCCGCATGTCGTGGAAGTAGCTATGCAGTGCCCAGTTGAAGCACCCTGCCCCGTACAATCCGCTGCCAGCTCCAGTATTTTGTGGAAATAAACTGGGGTATTTGTTAAGCTCTTACTGTGTGACAGACACTATGCTAAGCGCTGGGGTGGATACGAGCAAATCCAGTTGGACACAGTCCCTGTCCCATATGGGGATCACCGTTTACAGATAAGGTAACTGAAGCACAGAGAAGTGAAGTGACTTGTCCAAGGTCACACAACAGACAAGTGGCAGAGTCAGGATTAGAACCCAATACCTTCCGAGTCCCAGGCCCGTGCTCTATCTACTAAGCCATGCTGCCTCTCTTCTTGACCTTTGGCTTTAGGGCTCTCCCTCCCCCCGTGGTGCCCTGCTTGTCTACAAGCCTTGGGGATGAGCGGGGAGCCGACTGGCTTCATTCGCGAGGGACGCCAAGCTCCAGCTGCCCGTCCTTCGAAGGCAGCCGATTTCAGTTCGGACATGTTACAGACACATGCACAGCGTCTCACCGGGCTAGCTGCAGCTAAGCGTTTAAAATGAGGAATGCTCACAGAAGCCAACCCCAAACGCTAAAAGACATACGCTACCAGAAATCAGACCTGGATCCGAGGCAGACACAAACACAATCGATCAATCCGTTGATTGTGTTAATTGAGCGTTTACTCTATGCAGAGCACTGGATTGAGCACATAGTACAAGCACAAGCATAACAACCTGCCTGTGATGACACTCCAGCATTTTCTCTTATTACTAGTATAATAAAATAATTGCGGTAGGTATCAGAGAAGCAGCATGGCTTAGTGGAAAGAGCACGGGCTTGGGAGTCAGAGGTCATGGGTTCGCCACTTGTCAGCTGTGTGGCTTTGGGCAAGTCACTTCACTTCTCTGTGCCTCAGTTCCCTCATCTGTAAAATGGGGGTTAAGACTGTAAGTCCCATGTGGGACAACCTGATAACCTTGTATCTATCCCAGTGCTTAGAACAGTGCTTGGCACATAATGATGATTACAGTATTAGTTTAGCACTTACTATGTGCCAAGCACTGTTCTAAGCACTGGGTGCTTAAAAGATACCATCATCATTATTAAGTGCTTACTATGTGCTAGGCACTTTAATCAATCAATCGTATTTACTGAGCACTTACTGTGTGCAGAGCACTTTACTAAGCGCTTGGGAAGTACAAGTTGGCAACATATAGAGACGGTCCCTACCCAACAGTGGGCTCACAGTCTAGAAGGGGGAGACAGAGAACAAAACAAAACATACTAACAAAATAAAATAAATAGAATAGATATGTACAAGTAAAATAGAGTAACAGTAATCTAGGTGAGATAGGATGAGTGATTGTATTAATATATATTTGTATATATTATGGTATTTGTTGTCAGCTGTGTGACTTTGGGCAAGTCACTTAACTTCTCTGTGCCTGTTACCTCATCTGTAAAATGGGGTTTAAGACTTTAATAAGCACAGGAGTGGATACAGACAAATCGGGTTGGACACGGTCCCTATCCCACGAGGAACTCAGTTTTAATTTCCATTTTACAGTTGGGGTAACTGAAGCACAGAGAAGGTAAATAACTTGCCCAAGGTCACCCAGCAGGCAAGTGGCGAAGCCGGGATGAGAACCCAGGTCCGTCTGACGCCCAGGCCTGTGCTCTATTCGCTAGGCCACACTGTTTCCCGTGTTCTCTTAAACACGGGCAGAGTTGCGGAGTTGAGCCTGTCCGCAGACAGACTCTATTCTGAGTGGGAACTTTACCCAGGGTCAAACCAGGGTGGAGTTCAGGAACACACATCATGGGAGCATCGGGCAGAGGTCATCCACTCAGGCTTGGCCATCCATCCTCTGTCCACATTACCCATCTACTGAGAAATGAAGGACCCTCCGGAGCTGTAAACCCACCCTGCCCAGTTCATTGTACTGAACCGGATCACACATGTTCATTCAGCCCAAATGGGAAGTTCAGTTACCAGCAAACACACACTCCCAAACAGGAAATCTATCTCCAGAAAGAAGGTGTTTTTCTCTTGACACAATGGGGTTCAAAGATGTGTCATCGGTAATTGAAGGCCAAAATCCCAACACTACGATTACAGTTCAGAACAGAGAGGCTCCGTGCTCTGGCACTGTATGATCACATCCTTACGTTCCCTTGCCTGTTCAAACTTGCTGGGTCGGCTTACAGATACAAATGCAACCTGTTGTTTTTCGTGCATAGTTTTCAATCAGTGAGCATGTCAACTGTGGGGGAGTGAGGGAGGGAGAGGGCAGAGGGATAGGGGCGGGGGGGCAGTGGAGTGAGATGTGGAAAGCGTACGGAAAACACAGCAGATTTAAATCATCTTGCATCTGAAATCTCTTCGTATTCATGGAGTTTCTTGCAAGCAAGTGGCTCCAGGGTCAGGGTTAGGAATGAATTTCAGTGAATGTCCCATCTGCAGTTCTATGGTGGACGTTTTAAATTTGTCCATCCTGGCAGATGACTCAGAGGAGAACGGGTGCCAGGCCCCGGCAGATGGAGGCTGAAGCTGTTGAGCAGGACTGTCATCACCCCGGAAACACTGAGTAAAGGGCAACCCCTCATGTAGCACAGCAGGCCCACGGTCGCCATAGAAATAGCTACCCTGGCACCCGCCTTTCCCAAGTGGTGAAGGTGGTAATTGGTGACATGAAAAACCAAGTCCTCTCAACGTCCTCCAATAATAATAATAATGATGGCATTTGTTAAGCGCTTACTATGTGCAAAGCACTGTTCTAAGCGTTGGGGGGGATACAAGATGATCAGGTTGTCCCACGTGGGGCTCATGGTCTTCATCCCCATTTTACAGATGAGGTAACTGAGGCTCAGAGAAGTTAAATGACTTGCCCAAGGTCACAGAGCAGACATGTGGTGGAGCCGGGATTAGAACACATGACCTCTGACTCCTAAGCCCGTGTTCTTTCCACTGAGCCACGCTGCTTCTTCAAGGCTCCCACGTCTGTTTCAGATGACCAACCACGTTAAGGCTTAGAAGAGAAATAGTTCAGCCCAGGACAGAATGATAATAAAAATGAACTGTGGTATTCATTAAGCGCCTAATATGTGCCAGGCACTATTCTAAGTTCTGGGACAGATACGAGGTAATCAGTTCGGACACAGTTCTTGTCCCGTATGGGGATCACAGTCTTAATCCCACTTTCCAGATGAGGTAACTGAGGCACAGAGAAGTGAAGTGACTCGACCAAGGTAATAAAGAAGACAACTGCTGGAACCAGAATTAGAACCCAGGTCCTTCTGACTCACAGGCCTGTGCTCTATCCATCAGGAAACACTGCTTCTCTTGAACCCACCCAACAATCACAATCAGTCAATCATCAGCATTAATTGAGTGCTCACTATATGTAAGTGCTTAGAAGAGCTCAATACAATTAGTAGACATGAACCCTGACCCAAAGGAGCTTACCATCTAGTGGGGAAGACACACTAAGATAAATAGAAAGCTATGTACAAAAGAGCAAAATTGTGGTTTGAGTAGCCAAGTACTCTGTAGCATTGTTAGTATTTATTAAGTTATTTTCAGCTTGTATTACCCCAGCACTTAGTACAGTGCATGGCACACAGTAAGCGCTTAACAAATGCCACACACACAGAAAAAAGCACTTACTATGTGCAAATCACTGTACGAAGCCTTAAGTATACACAGGTGGGAATTTTCCTTATCACTCGGGGGGGCTCACAATGTAAATTCTAGGTGATGGGGAAGTTGTGGAGCATGGGAGATGAGGGATTAATCAGGGAAGGCTTCCTGGAAGAGATGTGATTTCAGAAAGGCTTTGATAATGGGGACAGCCGTGGTCTGCCGGATGTAAAGGGAGAGGGAATGCCAGGCGGAAGGGAGGATGTGAGCAAGAGGTTGGTGATGGGAGAAACGAGAACCAGGCACAGTTTGGGATTTTGGGTCAACTCAACATAGCCCCACTGGATGCCCCCCAAAGAGAACTTCCGGGTTTTCAGTGGAACCAAACAGGTCCTCGAGCAAGACGAACAATTTCTTGGCCAACAAAGTGCTTTGGAAGCCATACAGCTTATGGGGGATGATTTAAGGAGAAGCAGATCAGAAACACATGCGAAGAAGTCCCTTAAAAGACCCCCAAGGTTTTGAATTTAAGAGCTAGCGTGCCGGCCAGAACACGAGTGAGGCCTGAGCGGAGCCAAAGTTTGAAGTTAGAGGAGGTTTGAGTGATCGTCCGAACGCAACGTTGACCCAGCCTTCCCCTTCCCCCGACCCCGAGGACTGAGAACGTGACCATGATGTGTTCTCTGGCAGAATAAGCTCTTTCACCTGGCCTAATTTTTCCTGACTTGTGGGAAAAAATAAAAACATGCCTACATAATAACGGTACTTATTAAGGGTCAAGCACTGGGGTAGGTACAAGGTAACCAGATTGAACAGTCCCTGCTCCACACGGCCCCCAAAGAATAAGAGGGAGGGAGAATAGGAATTTTATCCCCATTTTTCAGTTGAGGGAACTCAGGCACAGAGACTTTAGGTGGCTGGCCCAAAGTCACACAACAGGCGGATGATGGAGTTATAATCTACATCTCCCGACTCACAGCCCGGGGCTTTTTCCACTAGGCAACGCTGCCTCCTGATGAAATTCTCCAAACCTCTGATTATCGCTCCCTTCCCTACAAAATGTTTCAACAGGAAGAATACACTTCTCTCCTCACCAAATGCTTTCTTGAGCGAAGGTAGTCAACCCCAAATCTCCCCTCGGACCTTGCGGGGAAGGGGTGCCCCCGACTGCCTCTCTGGACACTCGGGCTCATTATCAAAACAGGAAGAGCTCCCGATCCCAATATGTGCCCTGTTTCTTGAAATATAATTTGTTTGTATTTAAAATACTAGGAAGAAATACAGTCCATAATGTTCCTCTCGAATACAATGGTCTTCCTGAAGGCAGCTAGCCGGGGCATTTGGTAGATTTTTAAAGATTAACGGAAACAAGCCAGCACACAACCTGTGTGCTTTTATTCTTCTGGAAAAATAGATTGCAACATGGATCCATCTTCTTAAAGGGCACTTCAAACTGAGCAGGCGAATGCCGGGGTGGATTTCGGGTTGACTGAGGTAGAACTGGGATGGCATTCCAAGATGGAGCCCTTCCCTGGAATGTAAAGGGTCGGATCAGGAAATCTGGATGTGACACATGTGATGGTTTGGTAACTTCTGGGTTCTGAAGTGGTAATACCAGTTTAAGGAGATGGTTTAAGGAAGAGGGTCGGGGAAGATGGCTGAGCTTGCACTGAGCTGAGAGAGAGATGATCCTGGCGTGTTTGGTCAAACAAGGGAAAGGTTAAGCGCGTCGGGCCCTTGAAAGGAGGGAGATGGGGTCTGACTGTGGATCTTTGCTAAACGTTCCGCGCAGCAGAGCACATCCCTCTGAGGTCGTGAGGTGCCATGTGGGTGAGGTGACCAGATGTCCCAATTTGGAGACCTGATTCAAGTCTCTTAGGACACATGTAGGTCCTGAGAAGTGTTTCGGGATATTGGTTCTATCACTATACTCTGCCCCTTTTCCACCTGTAATGGACATTAATGTCCATCTCCCAGCGCTTAGAACAGTGCTTTGCACATAGTAAGCACTTAATAAATGCCATTATTATTATTATTATCTCCCCCTATAAACTGAAAACTCCCTGAGGGCGGGGATAGTGTCTGACCACAGTGAGCATACTAAAGTCTAGAGGGGATGAATCAAGTAACTTTTCTGTGTCTCAGTTTCCTTATCGGTAAAACAGGGATCCAATACCTGTTCTCCCATTAAGACTGTGAGCCCCTGTGGGACAGGGACTGAATTCAACCCGATTAAGTTGTACTTTTCCCTCTAAATGGTAAGCTCATTGTGGGTAGGGAACATAGCAATCAACTCTGTTATACTGCATTCTCCCAAATGGTTAGTACAGTGTTCTTCACATGGTAAGCACTCAATAAATACCACTGATTGCTTGACTGATTATCCCAGCGCTTTGAACAGTGCTTGACACATAGCAAGTACTAAACAAATACTACTATAATTATTAGTAGTAGTGGCAGAAGTATTTCGAACAGCAGTGTTCACGCACTCAACCTCAGAACCTGAGATTGTTGGGCAGGTGGGTGGAGAGAAGTACACACACAGAGATGGAAAGCGGCTCGCTAGTGACATGGGGGACCAGAGCCAACAGGCAAGGCTGATTCAGCCTGGGTTGGGTGTTCTGCACAAGGCAGCCCAGCTCTCTGTGTCCTCAGTCTACACAGACACAGCCTACAAGAGTCCCCTTCTCTTCATATGTATATATGTTTGTACATATTTATTACTCCATTTATTTATTTATTTTACTAGTACATATGTATTCTATTTATTTTATTTTGTTAACATGTTTGGTTTTGTTCTCTGTCTCCCCCTTCTAGACTGTGAGCCCACTGTTGGGTAGGGACTGTCTCTATATGTTGCCAACTTGTACTTCCCAAGTGCTTAGTACAGTACGCTGCACACAGTAAGTGCTCAATAAATACGACTGATTGATTGATTGATTCTCCCTTTGCCCCCGCTCCTTGCTACACCACACTACATCTCAAAAAACACGTATCCTCTGTTCTGGGGACTACTGCGGGATGCGCACACATGTGCGCATGAGTGTGTGTGTGCATGTATGAGTGTCTATACATGACTTTATGCGTCTGAGTGCATGTGTCTATATGACTTTAAGTGTCTGAGTGCATGTGTCTATAGGCCTGGAAGCTTTCATGGGGGGTGTTTCTGCATAAGCCCACATGCATAAGTGCATATGTGTGTGTGGGGGGGGAGGGGGGGCTGGATGTTATGTTTTGTTCTGACGATTTTGACACCTGTCTACATGTTCTGTTTTGTTGTCGGTCTCCCCCTTCTAGACTGTGAGCCTGTTGTTGGGTAGGGACCATCCCTATATGTTACCAACTTGTACTTCCTAAGCGCTTAGTACAGTGCTCTACACACAGTAAGCGCTCAATAAATACGACTGAATGAAAATGAAGGGCTGGGGCTGACCATTACATTACTTAAGAGCCCTGCCGTGTCACTGGGCCCATAGGCATGAACAAGTTAAATCAGAACCTGAATTTGGGGAGCCCTGCCCTAAATGCCAAGTATTCAGGGTCTGTAGAGGGAACCCTCTCTGGGATGCTCAGTTGAAGGGAAATGGCAGTCGAAGTTCCCCTGCCCATATTCCTGCCGATTCTGCAAATTCTACACTTCTGGTTGTGCGGCTGCTGAGTTAGCCCTCGGCTGCTGACTTAGCCCTTTATTTTTAAGCCTGGCAGTAAGCATCCTGGTGAGACTTCCATTCTTTAATGTTTAAGGCTCTTCCACCCTTTGAAATCCAATTTCCAGAGCCTCCATATCACGGGGGCGGGGCTCTTCTGGAAGTACAGGAAGACATCCAATGGCCAGGGGCAGTTTCCCTCCTCCCATCCTGACCTTCCCACCGTAAGAGAAAGCCTCTCTCCATGCCCCCAATCCCCTGGTAGACAGGAGAGAAGGAAGGACTGAAGCTGCCTTTGACTTCAGTTAAAACAACGGCAAGAGGATTGTGGCTGTTTCTCTCTGAGGCCTGACCCCTTGACTGGAGCAGTGAGATGCCTAAATCACATAGTTCCTGCTGAGATATTTGATTGTTGGATTTTAATCTGTTTTCATTGTGGATTGGATTCTCCTCTCATTGTTCTATGAGTTGGTCCTTCCCTATTTAAGTTGTGGACCCCTGAGGTCCAGGACCCTTCTCAAGCTATCACCTTGTATTTACTCCAGGGTTTAGAAGGGTGCTTTTTAGGCTGCAATCATTCAGTCAATATTAGTAACAATATTACTACTACGTTAATGATAATTACATACTGGCACACTGTATAATAATAATGACATTTATTAAACGCTTACTATGTGCAAATCACTGTTCTAAGTGCAGGGGTGGTTATAAGGTGATCAGGTTGTCCCGCGGGGGGCTCACAGTCTTAATCCCCATTTTACAGATGAGGGAACTGAGGCCCAGAGAAGTTAAGTGACTTGCCCAAAGTCACACAGCTGACAATTGGCGGAGGCGGGGTTTGAATTCGTGACCTCTGACTCCAAAGCCCGTGCTCTTTTCCACTGAGCCACGTGGAAACCGAAACCTGGTTTCCCTAAAAACTGAGCCTAAAAGAGCTATTTGATTCCAGAGCTGTGGATATCGGGATATAGTTTTAAATTACATCCGGCTCCTTATCTGTTACAAGCAGCAAGCTGAGCCACACCTATCAGCCAGCAAACCTAGTTATAGACAGAATCAATGAGAGACACAAGTGACTCCATCTCTAATAATGAGAAGCACCATAGCCTAGTGGAAAGAGCACAGGCCTGGGATCTTGTTGTGTCACTTGCCTGCTATGTGACCTTGGGCAAGTCACTCAACATTTCTGTGCCTCATTTTTCTCAGGTGTAAAATGAGAATTAAATCCTGTTCCCCATCCTTTAATCTGTGAACCCCCTCCGGGATAGGGACCACGTCTGACCTATCTTGGATTTATCTAATTCCAGTGCTTGGCACATAATAAGCACTTAACAAATATCATTTCCATTGTTTCTGAGGCCAGGGATCATGTCTACTAATTCTACTGTACTCTCCAAAGTGCTTAGGGCAGTGCTCTGCAGAGAGTAAGTACTCAATAAATACTACTGATTGAATGATTGAGAACTGATTGACTGACTCCCAGGTGATTCCCCACCTCTAAAATCAAATCTCCTCAAAAGGTTTTCCACAATTAATATCTAATCTCCCTGCTTTATATTTCCCCAATTGCCACTTCAGCACTTCACTGCCACCAAAGTACCCAGGCTTCCATAGCACTTATGTACATATCTTATATACTCCCTTACTTCCTCCCATCTGTAATTTATTTGAGGGCCTATTGTCCCCCTCCCCCGAAAGTAGATCATAAGGTCCCTGAGGGCACGGAGAGTAGCTACTAATTCTATTATACTCTTTCAATCATTCACTTATTGAGCACTTACTCTGTGCAGAGCATTGTTCTAAGTGCCTAGGAGAGTATAACAATATGACAGAAACATTCCCAACCCACAGTGAGCGCACAATGGTCAACACACAGAGAAGGCATTCAATAATTGGGTGATTGGATCAGGGATTGGGAAGGTTCAGTCCCCAATCCACTGCTAAGGGCATAGGCCGTGCCAAACGAATCTTGCCACTGTTATGCTGCTTTGGTATGGGTCGGGTGCATGACACAACATCTAGCACAAGAAGCAAACACAGCCCTGAGGCCCCAGCATGGGAAGCAAGGCTGGCCCTCTGCATGGGATGCAGGTGGGAAGCCACAGAGAGGGCAGGGCTGATTTAGAGGAGGCAGGGCTCCTTGCTGCATCCACTGTCAGGGTCCGGCACGGATGTGAGTGCTCTCATTCTACCATGGAGGATGGGAGAGACAGTTGCTTGATGTTTCAGCGTGAGAAGCCTCAAATGTCACCCTAAGCTCTTGGATCTGTGACCCTCAGGCACTTGGTATTCACCCCACCCTCAGTTCCACAGAACTCTTTTGTACATATCTGTAATTTATTTTAACGTCTGCCTCCTCCTCTAGACTGCAAGCTCTTTTTGGGCAGGGGACATGTCTACCAACTCTGTTGATCTGCCTCTCCCAAAGCACTTAGAACAGTGCACTGCACACAGTAAGGACTCGATAAATGTGACTGATTCACCTGGACTATATTCACTGAGGGTGCTGGTCCTGGATCAAACAATGATATTTATTGAGTGCTTGCATAGGAAAGTTCAATAGAACAGAATTGGTAGACACATTTCCTACCCACAGAGCTTACAATCTAGTTATCAGCCCTCTGATGTTGCTCAGGATATCAGACCCCTCTTGAGGCTTTCAGTCACATGCCTCACCCTACAATGCTTTCTCTCTGCGTGTACTCAGACTCAGTCTCCGTTCTCTCGTCTCCCCCCTCCCAACTGCCGAGATTCTTCATCATTCAGTTTTAGCTCTCTCCCTTCTCTAGAGGATCTAGGCAAGGGCAACTTTAACATCATCCTTTGAAATGGTCAGCAACAGCTATGGCCAGGCAAGGAGGACTTCTCTTCTTCTCAAGAAGAGGGAGAGAAGAGACAGAGAGGGCTGAGACACAGAGAGAGCCAAGAGACAGAGCCAAGAACAAGCAGAGAAATAGAGAGTAAGAGAGACATGAGAGTAATAATAGTAGCAATAATAGCACTAGGAGAAGGAGGAAGGGGAGAGGGAAGTGGAGGGGAAAGGAGAGGAGGAGGAGGCTCTGTACACAGTAAATGCTCAATAAATATGACTGATTGATTGAGGAGGAGGAGGAAGAGGGAGTCATAGCATTAATTGAGCATCCACTGAGTGCAGTACACTGTACTTGGATATTAGGAAGTAGAAAACAAAGGAGATACTCCCTGCCCACAAGGCGCTTACATTGTAATGGGGGAAATAGACATAAAAACATTTGCAAAATGGAGTAATCAAAATAAATAACTGAATGCACAGATGACTGAACGTAACTGCCAAGGAGTATTAAAAAAGTACTCAAGTGCAGAGGTGGCTGCTGGATTTCTATAACCTGGGGTGCTGGCAATTAATTGGGGAGAGGGACAGAGAAACCAAGAAATCAAATGACGCTTGACTCTACTAACCTTTGTTATGCATGTGTATTGCAAATCTGAGTGGGGGTGGATAACAACTAAAGCCTTGAAAAGAAACCCCACTGCTCTTGGGGCTCAGACTCTTAGACAAGACCATTCAAGGCAAATACAAACCACTGAAAAGATGGTTAATTCTCGGGGTGGGGGTGGGGGGGAAGAGTTCCTGCCTGCCTAAATCCACCCCTCCCCTCACAGAGGATGACAATAGGGGAACTTAGAAAGAGCTGGAGCGAAAGTGGGGTTCCTAGGAGGAGAATCTGATGAGGATTGTGCAGCTGGTCTCTGAGGACAATGAAGAGAGAGTCTTCCAGGCCTGGGGGCGGGTAGTTTGGAGGAGGGGTAGACGAGGGAGATCCAGGGGGCTAAACACCGCAAAGGGATGGAGACACTAACATATCTATTCTATTTATTACATACCTATTCTATTTATTTTATTTTGTTAGTATGTTTGGTTTTGTTCTCTGTCTCCCCCTTTTAGACTGTGAGCCCACTGTTGGGTAGGGACTGTCTCTATATGTTGCCAATTTGTACTTCCCAAGCGCTTAGTACAGTGCTCTGCACACAGTAAGCGCTCAATAAATACGATTGATGATGATGATGATGATGATGATGACTAAGTGGAAGGGCGTCAGGGGGATGAAAGACGAATGCATGTCTCCAACTGGGCAGGGAAGGTACTTGGAGACATCGAAGGCTGGTGAGCATTTTCCAGCCCCAAGGCCCTGGTGCCCGTGGGGGAATCTGCCCCAATCCCGGACCTAAAGGCTGCCACCCCAACGACTCGGGGCTTCAGAGTCCAATCGCCTCGTGAGTCGGGTGGGCAAAACTGACCGGTGAAATGTTTAAGGTTCAAATCAAGGGGAAAAATCGAGGGCAATCTTGCTGCTTTTGAAAGCTGTCTTCGCCTGCCGTTCAGGGATTTCCACACCTGTTCCTTATTCTAACCCTTCCTGAATGTAGCACTATCCCGAAAAACAGACAGGGCACATGGATGGCGTTCAAGGAGGCACAGGATGGGTTTCTTGCCTTCTAAATCCGCCTCTATGGGGGTGGCGGGGGGGAAAGAGAGGGAGAGGGAAAGAGAGAGCTCGGGATTTTATGTGGGGAGGCTAGGGAGCAAGATAACTACTGGGTGTGAACAACCGATCTGTGACACAAGGAGACACCTGGCATTCCAATATATTCGGCTCGATATTGCCACTTTTTGATCTTTCCTGTACAGGCTTCTCCCCCTTTCTGCAGGCAAGGGCAGCTTTGCAAAGCTGTCGGTCCTGGAACAGGGCACTCTACCAGCCTCAGTCACTGAGCCACAAGCTCGGGGCAATTAAAACAGAGAGGCAGTTCTCCGGGGAACGCCAAGACCGGTGGATCATCATCAATCGTATTTATTGAGCACTTACTGTGTGCACAGCACTGTACTAAGCGCTTGGAAAGTACAAGTTGGCAACATATAGAGACAGTCCCTACCCAGCAGTGGGCTCACAGCCTAAAAGGGGGAGACAGAGAACAAAACCAAACATACTAACAAAATAAAATAAATAGAATAGATATGTACAAGTAAGATAAATAAATAAATAGAGTAATAAATATGTATCCTAAGCCCTCGAGCCTCACCGTAATATTTTCGACTGGCCAACGTCTCTAAACATCTAACCGCGCTCCGGTCGCGACGGCTGTAATGAATGAGGTCAGCTTGGATCTCGAAATCGCCTTTCGGGGCCTCCGGGGAGACAATTACGCCAAACGCTAGAATTCCGTCAAATGCCATTTGTCACACGTGGCTCGGTGGCAAGGGCACGGGCTTTGGAGATCCTGGGTTCAAATCCCGCTCCGCCAACTGTCAGCTGTGTGACTTTGGGCAAGTCACTTAACTTCTCTGAGCCTCAGTTCCCTCATCTGTAAAATGGGGATTAAGACTGTGAGCCCCCCCGTGGGACAACCTGATCACCTTGTAACCTCCCCAGCGCTTAGAACAGAGCTCTGCGCATAGTAAGCGCTTAATAAATGCCATCACTATTATTATTATTATTGTTATTCTCTGTGCCTCACAGACCTCATCTGTAAAATGGGGATTAAGACTGTGAGCCCCCCCGTGGGACAACCTGATCACCTTGTAACCTCCCCAGCGCTTAGAACAGTGCTTAATAAACGCCATCATTATTATTATTATTATTCTCTGTGCCTCACTTACCTCATCTGTAAAATGGGGATTAAGACTGTGAGCCCCCCCGTGGGACAACCTGATCACCTTGTAACCTCCCCAGCGCTTAGAACAGTGCTCTACGCATAGTAAGCGCTTAATAAATGCCATTATTATTATTATTATTATTCTCTGTGCCTCACTTACCTCATCTGTAAAATGGGCATTAAGACTGTGAACACCCCTCTCCCCCGCCGTGGAACAACCTGATCACCTTGTACCCTCCCCAAAGCTTAGAACGGTGCTTTGCACATAGTAAACCCTTAATCCCAGCTCTGCCAACTGTCAGCTGTGTGACTTTGGGCAAGTCACTTAACTTCCCTGTGCCTCAGTTACCTCATCTGTAAAATGGGGGTGAAGACTGTGAGCCCCCCGTGGGACAACCTGATCACCTTGTAACCTCCCCAGAGCCTAGAACGGTGCTCTGCACATAGTAAACCCTTAATCCCAGCTCTGCCAACTGTCAGCTGTGTGACTTTGGGCAAGTCACTTAACTTCCCTGCGCCTCAGTTACCTCATCTGTAAAATGGGGGTGAAGACTGCGAGCCCCCCGTGGGACAACCTGATCACCTTGTAACCTCCCCAGCGCTTAGAACAGTGCTTTGCACATAGTAAGCGCTTAATAAATGCATCATTATTATTATTATTATTATTATTAAAGGCCATTATTATTATTATTTGTCGGGAAAGCCCGGGGCTGCAGCTTCCCCCAGGGTACTTGAATCCGTGGAGCCTCGCCTAGGTCCTCAATATAACAAATCCATCCCT
The DNA here is from genome assembly GCF_015852505.1 of Tachyglossus aculeatus. NCBI lineage: Eukaryota > Metazoa > Chordata > Mammalia > Monotremata > Tachyglossidae > Tachyglossus > Tachyglossus aculeatus. The sequence goes on along the minus strand of NC_052075.1, from coordinate 35,743,828 downwards.
TTTAAACGACGGAAAGAGAAGCTTTCTACCGGAAAATAACCCCGGCCCCGCTTACTCGGCGGGCATGGAGAGGCACGATTCATGTTCCAGTTGTCTAGAGAACGTGATGTGCATCATTTTCGGATCATCGCCGGGCAGGAAAAAACATTAGTCAGCTAGAGGCCTTTAGAGCCAGGGAAAACAAGGTTGTGCCGAATTCATCTGCCCGGAGCCGGGCCTGAGCCCTGCTGATAGAAACTGAGACCCCCTTTTAGACTGTGAGCCCACTGCTGGGTAGGGACTGTCTCTATATGGTGCCAACTTGTACTTCCCAAGCGCTCAGTACAGTGCTCTGCACACAGTAAGCGCTCAATAAATACAACTGAAGGAGGCCTTCCCAGACTGAGCCCCTTCCTTCCTCTCCCCCTCGTCCCCCTCTCCATCCCCCCATCTTACCTCCTTCCCTTCCCCACAGCACCTGTATATATGTATATATGTTTGTACATGTTTATTACTCTATTTATTCTACTTGTACATATCTATTCTATTTATTTTATTTTGTTAGTATGTTTGGTTTTGTTCTCTGCCTCCCCCTTTTAGACTGTGAGCCCACTGTTGGGTACGGACTGTCTCTATATGTTGCCAACTTGGACTTCCCAAGCGCTTAGTACAGTGCTCTGCACACAGTAAGCGCTCAATAAATACGATTGAAGGAGGCCTTCCCAGACTGAGCCCCTTTCTTCCTCTCCCCCTCGTCCCCCTCTCCAACCCCCCCATCTTACCTCCTTCCCTTCCCCCCAGCACCTGTATATATGGATATATGTTTGTGCATATTTATTACTCTATTTATTTATTCTACTTGTACATATCTATTCTATTTATTTTATTTTGTCAGTATGTTTGCTTTTGTTCTCTGCCTCCCCCTTTTAGACTGTGAGCCCACTGTTGGGTAGGGACCGTCTCTATATGTTGCCAATTTGTACTTCCCAAGCGCTTAGTAAAGTGCTCTGCACATAGTAAGCGCTCAATAAATACGATTGATGATGATGATGATGAGAAACGCGCCTCCACCCCCAACCCCAGAATGGGACCCCTCTTCCGACCCTCAGGCAGGTCCTAGGGCCTCTCCTGGGTCAGTAATAATAATAATAATAATAATAATAATACTAGGTTTTAAGCGCTTACGATGTGCCAGGCACTGTGCTAAGCGCCGGGGTGGACACAAGCCAACCGGGTCTCACGGTCCCCATCCCCATTTTACAGATGAGGGGACTGAGGCCCGGAGGAGTAAAGGGACTTCGAACGACTCCCACCTCTTCTTTTTATCTTTAAATTATACCTTTAAGTTATTAGAGAAGCAGCGTGGCTCAGTGGGGCTTTGGAGTCGGAGGTCATGGGTTCAAATGCCGACTCCGCCAATTGCCAGCTGTGTGACTTCGGGCAAGTCACTTCACTTCTCTGGGCCTCAGTTTCCTCATCTGTAAAATGGGGATTAAGACTGTGAGCCCCCCGTGGGACAACCTCATCACCTTGTAACCTCCACGGCGCTTAGAACAGTGCTTTGCACATAGTAAGCGCTTAATAAGTGCTATCATTATTATTATTATATGCCATGAAATCACTTCCTTATTCACATTAACGTCTGTTTCCCCTCTCGGCTGTAAACAAGTTTAGGGAAGGCGTCGGCTAATCCTGTGGTGCTGCTCCCTCCCAAGCGCTGAGTTCAACGCTCAGCACATAGTAAGCGCTCAATAAACACCACTGATGCGCTTTGCTTTGGAGAGCGGACACGGCTTTTCCTTTCACCAGAAAACAGTGGAAAGGTAAAATCCTCCCAGCGACCCTGCACGGCCGAGAACAAGAGACTTTTCCCAAAATCCACGAGGGATGGGGCTGGGCGCGAGTTTGGAAAGCCAATCACTTCTCTGGGCCTCACTGCCCTCATCTGTAAAATGGGGCTGAAGACTGTCAGCCCCACGTGGGACAACCTAATTACTCTCTATCTGCCCCAGCGGTTGGAACAGCGCTTGGCACATAGTAAGCGCTTAACAAATCCCATCATCATCATCATCATAGTAAGCGCTTAACAAATCCCATCATCATTACTATTATTATTATTACTATTCTCTGGGCCTCAGTTCCCTCATCTGAAAAATGGGGGTTGAGGCCGTGAGCCCCGCGCGGGACAGGTGCTGGGCCCAACTCGATTTGCTTGTATCCGCCCCAGCGCTCAGTACAGCGCCCGGCACGTAGTAAGCGCTTAGCAAATAGCATCATTATCGTGCTGACCGGCAGGACGGTCCCGCGCTGAATACTGCCCAGAATCAATCAATCAATCGTATTTATTGAGCGCTTCCTGTGTGCAGAGCACTGTACTAAGCGCTTGGGAAATACAAGTTGGCAACATGTAGAGACAGTCCCTACCCAAGTGGCCCGCTGTGGGTGCCCCTCCACCCCCGGCCCTGGCCCACCCGCCATATAAGTGGCCCACATTATTAATAATTATTAATATTAATTTAATTATTATTAAATAACAATAATTTGTTGTTATTAATAATAATAATGTTATTTGTTAAGCACTTACTATGTGCCAAGCACCTTTCTAAGCGCTGGAAAGCAGCTCACACCTGCCCCGAATGATGGTGATGGCATTTGTTAAGCGCTTACTATGCTCCAAACACTGTTCTAAGCGCCGGAAAGCAGCTCACACCTGCCCCGAACGATGGTGATGGTATTTGTTAAGCGCTTACTATGTGCCAAGCACTGTTCTAAGCGCCGGAGAGCAGCTCACACCTTCCTCGAATTCATTCAGTCGTATTTACTGAGCGCTTACTGTGTGCAGAGCACTGTACTAGGCGCTTGTGATGACGATGGCATTTGTTAAGCGCTTACTATACGCCGAGCACTGTACTAAGCGCCGGAAAGCAGCTCACACCTGCCCAGAATGATGATGATGGCGATTATTAAGCGCTTACTACGCGCTAAGCACTGCTCTATGCGCCAGAAAGCAGCTCACACTTGCCCCGAATGATGATGATGGTGATTATTAAGCGCTTACTACGCGCTAAGCACTGTACTAAGCGCCGGAAAGCAGCTCACACCTGCCCCGAGTGATGATGATGGCGATTATTAAGCGCTTACTACGCGCTAAGCACTGTTCTAAGCGCCGGAAAGCAGCTCACACCTGCCCCGAATGATGATGATAACGACTGTTAAGCGCTTACTACGCGCTAAGCACTGTACTAAGCGCCGGAAAGCAGCTCACACCTGCCCCGAGTGATGATGATGGCGATTATTAAGCGCTTACTACGCGCTAATCACTGTTCTAAGCGCCGGAAAGCAGCTCACACCTGCCCCGAATGATGATGATGGCGATTATTAAGCGCTTACTACGCGCTAAGCACTGTACTAAGCGCCGGAAAGCAGCTCACACCTGCCCCGAATGATGATGATGGCGATTATTAAGCGCTTACTACGCGCTAAGCACTGTACTAAGCGCCGGAAAGCAGCTCACACCTGCCCCGAATAATGATGATGGCCATTATTAAGGGCTTACTCCGCGCTAAGCACTGTACTAAGCGCCGGAAAGCAGCTCACACCTGCCCCGAGTGATGATGATGGCGATTATTAAGCGCTTACTACGCGCTAAGAACTGTACTAAGCGCCGGAAAGCAGCTCACACCTGCCCCGAATGATGATAACGACTGTTAAGCGCTTACTACGCGCTAAGCACTGTACTAAGCGCCGGAAAGCAGCTCACACCTGCCCCGAATGATGATGATGGCGATTCTTAAGCGCTTACTACGCGCTAAGCACTGTTCTAAGCGCCGGAAAGCAGCTCACACCTGCCCTGAATGATGATGATAACGATTGTTAAGCGCTTACTACGCGCTAAGCACTGTACTAAGCGCCGGAAAGCAGCTCACACCTGCCCCGAGTGATGATGATGGCGATTATTAAGCGCTTACTACGCGCTAAGAACTGTACTAAGCGCCGGAAAGCAGCTCACACCTGCCCCGAATGATGATAACGACTGTTAAGCGCTTACTACGCGCTAAGCACTGTACTAAGCGCCGGAAAGCAGCTCACACCTGCCCCGAGTGATGATGATGGCGATTGTTAAGCGCTTACTACGCGCCGAGCACTGTTCTAAGCGCCGGAAAGCAGCTCACACCTGCCCTGAATGATGATAACGACTGTTAAGCGCTTACTACGCGCTAAGCACTGTACTAAGCGCCGGAAAGCAGCTCACACCTGCCCCGAATGATGATGATGGCGATTATTAAGCGCTTACTACGCGCTAAGCACTGTACTAAGCGCCGGAAAGCAGCTCACACCTGCCCCGAGTGATGATGATGGCGATTATTAAGCGCTTACTACGCGCTAATCACTGTTCTAAGCGCCGGAAAGCAGCTCACACCTGCCCCGAGTGATGATGATGGCGATTATTAAGCGCTTACTACGCGCTAAGAACTGTACTAAGCGCCAGAAAGCAGCTCACACCTGCCCCGAATGACGATGATGGCGACTGTTAGGCGCTTACTATGTGCCTAGCACCGTCCTAAGCGCCGAATGGGGCCCCGGGCGTTAACCGTGGCCGGCGCTAGCCGTGCATCAGCGCTTAGAACAGTGCTTGGCCCATAGTAAGCGCTTAACAAATACCATCAGAGTGGGTCAGCGGAAAGAGCCCGGGCTTTGGAGTCAGAGGTCGTGGGTTCAAATCCCGGCTCCGCCACTTGTCAGCTGTGTGCCTTTGGGCAAGTCACTTCACTTCTCCGGGCCTCAGTTCTTTCATCTGCAAAACGGGGATTAAGACTGGGAGCCCCCCTTATGGGACACCCTGATCACCTTATAACCTCCCCAGCGCTTAGAACAGTGCGATGCACATAGTAAGCGCTTAATAAATGCTATCATCATCATCATCATCATTATCATTATTATTATTATTATTATCTCCCGGGGGCAGGCTGACTGCAGTGCCAATTGCGGATGGGACGGCCAACTTATTGAAACAACTGCACACACACACACACACAAACACACATCCAGTCGCGCGCGTGGATCCAGACCCTCCCCCTCATGCACAAACACACCGCATGTTTGTCTCGCCCCCTGCACCCCCAGGCAGGCAGACACACAAACACACACACACACACACACACACAGGCGCGCGCGTGGATCCAGACCCTCACGCACAAACACACCCGCATATTGGTCTCGCCCCTTGCACCCCCAGGCAGACACACAAACACACACACATAGGCTCGCGCGTGGATCCAGACCCTCATATCTGTCCCGCCCCCTGCACCCCCAGGCAGACACACACACACACACACACACACACACACACACACACACACACAGGTGAGCGCACGGATCCAGAAACTCCCCCTTATGCACAAACACACCCGCATGCTTGTCTCACCCCCTGCACCCCCAGGCAGACACACACACGCACACGTAGGCGCGCGCGTGGATCCAGACCCTCATGCACAAACACACAAACACACCCGCATGCTCGTCTCCCCCCTGTACTCCCAGGCAGACGCGCACACACACACACACAAACACACACACAGGCGCGCGCGTGGATCCAGACCCTCATGCACAAACACACAAATACCCCCGCTGGCTTGTCTCGCCCCCTGCACCCCCAGGGAGACACACATACACACACACACACACACACACACACACACACTTAGAGAAGCAGTGTGGCTCGGTGGAAAGAGCCCGGGCTTTGGAGTCAGAGGTCGTGGGTTCAAGTCCCGGCTCCGCCACTTGTCAGCTGTGTGACTTTGGGCAAGTCACTTCACTTCTCCGGGCCTCAGTTCCCTCATCCGCAAAACGGGGATGAAGCCTGTGAGCCCCCAGGGGGACAACCTCACCCCCCTGTAACCTCCCCAGCGCTTAGAACAGTGCGATGCACATAGTAAGCGCTTAATAAATGCTATAATCATCACCATCATCACCATTATCATTATTATTATCATCTCCCGGGGGCAGGCAGACTGCAGCGCCAATCGCGGCTGGGACGGCCAACTGATTGAGACAACTGCACACACACACACACAAACACACATCCAGCCGCGCGCGTGGATCCAGACCCTCCCCCTCATGCACAAACACACCCGCATATTTGTCTCGCCCCCTGCACCCCCCGGCAGACACACACACCCACACACCCACACACACACCCACACACACACAGGTGAGCGCGTGGATCCAGACCCTCCCCCTCACGCACAAACACACCGCATGTTTGTCTCGCCCTCTGCACCCCCCGGCAGACACACACACACACACACACACACACACACACACACACGCATAGGTGAGCGCGTGGATCCAGAAACTCCCCCTTATGCACAAACACACCCGCATGCTTGTCTCGCCCCCTGTACCCCCAGGCAGACACGCGCGCGCACACACACACACACACACACACACACAGAGAAACACACACACACAGGCGCGCGCGTGGATCCAGAGACTCCCCCTCATGCACAAACACACAAACACCCCCGCACGCTTGTCTCGCCCCCTGTACCCCCAGGCAGACACGCACGCACGCACACACACACACAACACACACACTGGCGCGCGCGTGGATCCAGACCCTCATGCACAAACACACAGACACCCCCGCACGCTTGTCTCGCCCCCTGCACCCCAAGCAGACACACACACACACACAGACGTACACAAACACACACATAGGCGCCCGCTGTTGGGTAGGGACCGTCCCTATGTGTTGCCGACTTGGACTTCCCAAGCGCTTAGCGCAGCGCTCTGCGCCCAGTAAGCGCCCAATAAACAGGATTGATTGATTGATTGATAGGCGCGCTCGTGGATCCAGACCCTCCCCCTCCTACACAAACACACCCGCCTGCTTGCCTGCCCCCCGTACTCCCAGACAGACACACACACACACGCAAACACACACACAGGCGCGCGCGTGGATCCGGACCCTCACGCACAAACACACAAACACCCCCGCAGGCTCGTCTCGCCCCCCGCACCCCCAGGCAGGCAGGCAGGCAGGCAGGCAGGCAGACACAGACACACACGCAGACACAGACACACACAGACACACACACACGCACACTCACGCGGAGATCCCGCCGCACAGGTGCCTGCGGGGAGGCTCCCGGGCCCCCGCACCGTCCCGCCGGGGAGCGGGGAGCGGGGTCCGGGGCGCGGACCGTACCTCGTCGGGGTCGGCGGGGTGGGCTCAGCGGCCGGTCCGCATCCGCACGGCCCGATGAGTCCGCACCTCTCTCCCTCTCCGGGGGGTCTCTCCTCCGGGCCCCGCTCCGCTCCCGCCCGACCCCCGGCCGGCCGACGGGCAGCCGCTCGGGCTCCCGCTCCGCGCGCAGCGCAGAGGGAGGACACACCCCCCGCCCGTCTGGCCACGCCCCTCCCTCCCTCGGCCCCGCCCCCTTCCCACGTGGCCCCGCCCCCTCCATCCCGGCCACGCCCCCTCTTGGCTCCGCCCTCCCCGTCCGGCCACACCCGGCCCCCTCTGGGCTCCTCCCCTCCCATCCTGGCCACGCCCCCTCCCTCTCCCGGCTCCGCCCCTCCCTCCCGGTCACACCTCCGCCCTCTCTAGGCCACGCCCCTTCCATCCTGGCCCCGCCCCGTCGATCCAGGCCCCGCCCCCGCCCCTAGGCTCCGCCCCCTTCCCACTTGGTCGCGCCCCCGCCCTCTCCCGGCTCCGCCCCCTCCCGCCTGGTCACGCCTCCACCCTCTTTCGGCTCCGCCCCTTCCATCCTGGCCCCGCCCCCGCTCCGCCCCCTGACCCGACCTCGTCCATCCTGGCCACGCCCCCACCCTCTCTCGGCCCCGCCTCCTCCCGGCCTGACCACGCCCTCGTCTTCTCTCGGCTCCGCCCCCTCCCGGCCTGACCACGTCCCCGTCTTCTCTCGGCTCCGCCCCTCCCGGCCTGACCACGCCCCCGCAATCTCCCGGCTCGCCCCTCCCGGCCCGGCCACGCCCCTCATTTTCTAGGCTCCGCCCCTTCCCACTTGGCCACGCCCCATCCTCTCTCGGCTCCGCCCCCTCCCGGCCCGGCCACGCCCCCGAAAACTCCCGGCCCCGCCCCTCCCTGCCTGGCCACGCCCCTCGCTCTCTCGGCTCCGCCCCCTTCCCGCTTGGCCACGCCCCCACCCGCACTCGGCTCCGCCCCCTCCCGGCCCGGCCGGAGGAGAAGCAGCGTGGCTCAGTGGAAAGAGCCCGGGCTTTGGAGTCAATCAATCAATCAATCAATCAATCAATCAATCATATTTATTGAGCGCTTACTGTGTGCACAGCACTGTACTAAGCGCTTGGGAAGTACAAGTTGGCAACATATAGAGACAGTCCCTGCCCAACAGTGGGCTCACAGTCTAAAAGGGGGAGTCAGAGGTCACGGGTTCAAATCCCGGCTCCGCCAATTGCCAGTTTTGGGCAAGTCACTTCACTTCTGTGGGCCTCAGTTCTCTCATCTGTAAAATGGGGATTAAGACTGTGAGCCCCCCTTGTGGGACAACCTGATCACCTTGCAACCTCCCCAGCGCTTAGAACAGTGCTTTGCACATAGTAAGCGCTTAATAAATGCTATCATTATTATGGCCCCGCCCTCTCCGGCCGCCCGCCGGGTACTATTCTATTTATTTATTTTGTTAACAATGTGCATCTAGCTTTATTTTTATTAATTCTGACGACCCGACACCTGTCCACACGTTTTGTTTTGTTGTCTGTCTCCCCGTTCTAGACTGTGAGCCCGTTGTTGGGCAGGGACCGTCTCTATATGTTGTCGACTTTTACTTCCCAAGTGCTTAGTACAGCGCTCTGCACACAGTAAGCACTCAAGGCCCTACTCACCTCGTCCAGGAGGCCTTCCCAGACTGAGCCCCTTCCTTCCTCGCCCCCTCATCCTCCTCTCCATCCCCCCCATCATACCTCCTTCCCTTCCCCACAGCACCTGTATATATGTTTGTACATATTTATTACTCTGTTTATTTATTTATTTTACTTGTACCTATCTATTCTATTTATTTTATTTTGTTAGTATGTTTGGTTTTGTTCTCTGTCTCCCCCTTCTAGACTGTGAGCCTGCTGTTGGGTAGGGACTGTCTCTATATGTTGCCAGCTTGTACTTCCCAAGTGCTTAGTACAGTGCTCTGCACACAGTAAGCGCTCAATAAATACGATTGATGATATTGATTGATTGATTGATAAATACGATTGAATGAATGAATTAATCTCTCTTGCCTCGGCCCCTCCCACTTCTGGCCACTCCCCTGTCTCTTGGCCCCTCCCTCACCTGGCTCCTCCCCCTCATTCAGCTAATGTATTAAGCGCTTAGTACAGTGCTCTGCACACAGTAAGCGCTCAATAAATACGATTGATAATTCATTCATTCACTCAATCGTATTTATTGAGCGCTTACTGTGGGCAGAGCGCTGAACTAAGCACTTGGGAAGTACAAGTTGGCAACATATAGAGACAGTCCCTACCCAACAGCGGGCTCACAGTCTAGAAGGGGGAGACAGACAACAAAACAAAACATATTAACAAAATAAAATAAATAGAATGGTGAATATGTACAAGTAAAATGAATAGAGTAATAAATCTGTACAAACATATAATAATAATAATAATAATGATATCATTTATTAAGCGCTTACTGTGTGCAAAACACTGTTCTAAGCACTAGGGAGGTTACAAGGTGATTAGGTTGTCCCACGGGGGGCTCACAATCTTCACCCCCATTTTACAGATGAGGGAACTGAGGCCCAGAGAAGTGAAGTGACTTACCCAAAGTCACACAGCTAAGTGGTGGAGCTGGGATTTGAACCCATGACCTCTGACTCCCAAGCCCGGGCTCTTTCCACTGAGCCACGCTGCTTCTCCGAGGGGGAGACAGACAACGAAACAAAACATATTAACAAAATAAAATAAATAGAATAGCAAATATGTACAAGTAAAATGAATAGAGTAATAAATCTGTACAAACATATATACAGGTGCTGTGGGGAGGGGAAGGAGGTAGGGCGGGGGGGTGGGGAGGGGGAGAGGAAGGAGGGGGCTCCGTCTGGGAAGAATTCCCCATCCCGCTCCTGGCCCCGCCACCGCATCCGTGACTCCGGCTGTCCCTGGATGGGACTGCCCATCCCAGAGTTCACGCTATTCATCCAGTCCTATTTATTGAGCCCTTACTGGGTGTGGAACACCGTATTAAGCGCTTGGGAGAGTACGATACCACAATAAACGGGTACTTTCCCTCACCACAACGTGCATACAGTCTAGAGGAGGTTGCGTGCCCGAGGGTTTCTCCTCATGCGTGCAGGTCACTGGATATTATAATAATTATGCCATTTATTAAACACTTAGTATGTATCAGTCACTGTACTAAGCACTCGGGTGGATACAAGCAGATCGGGTTGGACACAGTCCCTTGTCATTCACTCATTCAATCGTATTTATTGAGCGCTTACTGTGTGCAGAGCACTGTATCAAGCGCTTGGACAGAACGATTCAGCAACAGAGACAATCCCTGCCCACAGTGGGCTCACTGTCTAGAAGGGGGAAGACAAACACCAAAACACGTGGGGCTTGCAGTCTCAATCCCCATTTTACAGATTTTTACAGTTGAGGTAACTGAGGCACAGAGAAGTGAAAGAACTTGACCAAGATCGTACAGCAGACAAGTGGAGGAGCCCGGTGTGGAACCCGCGACCTTCCCAGGCCCGTGCTCTGTCCACCGTGCCATGCTGTTTTTCTATATGTGAGATGTGTGAGTGTGTCACTGGGCGTGAGTGTCAGTGAGTGTGACGTATAATGGGTGCGAGTATATGGGTCACTGTATGTGTGAGTCATGGTAGTTGTTACTGTGTGTTTATGTGGACCTGGGTGTGTATCACCGCGAGGGTATCAGTGAGTGTAAGAGACTGAGTGTGAGAACGCATATGTGTCTGAGTGTGTGAGGGTCACCGAATGTGAGGGAGCCGATGAGGTTCACTGTGTGGACGCGTGAAGGTGTGTGTGTCCTTGGGTGTATATGTGTGAATGTGTCACTTTTTAATGGCATTTGTTAAGTGTTTACTACGTGCTAGGCATTGTACTAAGCACTGGGGTAGATACAAGCTAATCGGGTAGGACACAGTCCATGTCCCTCATTGGGCTCACGGTCTTAATCCCCGTTTGACAGATGAGGTAACTCAGGTAACGGAGAAGTGAAGTGTCTTACCACAGGTTACACAACAGACAAGTGATGCGATCGTAATTAGAACCCAGATCCTTCTGACTCCCATGCGTGTGTGTGCGTGTGTGTGTCTCAGTCCCTGTATGAGCCTCTGTGGATGCGTGTGTCTTTGTAGGTGTGTCTCACTGAGGGTGTGACTGTGTCACTATGTGAGTGTGCGTGACTGTGTGTGAAAGTTTCCCTGGCCATGGGTTCTGGTTCATGTGACTGTGAAAATGCAAGCAGGAGAGGGAGAGAGGACCGTCGGTCATTCCTTTCTCTCTCCCCACTCGCTTAGCGCGTGGCTCTTATTTGCTCACTCCAGGGCAGGGTTCAGGATATAACCTCATCCACATCCCTACCCCAACCAGGGTATCTCCCTCCCCTTTGGCTCCCGGCCCGGGGGCTCCCTCCCTCCCACCCCTTAGGGGAAGCGCTTAGGGGAAGGGGGGGTTGTTCCCTCTCTGACCTGTGCTCCAGTCTCTTTCTCCTCCTCCTCCCCCTCCACCCCTCTTTGGCCCCTGCCCAGCTGGAGAATAGAATGAGGCACTGGAGTCTGCCCCCTCCCAGGGCCCCTATCTTGAGTCTCCCTCCCTCTCTTCTTTTCCTTCCCTCCCTCCCTTCCTTCCCTTCTTCCCTTTCAGACCCCCAACTCTGCCTCTGCCCTATTAGTGAGGGCCTGGGTGGGCCCGGGAGGGGAAATTTGAATTCAGCAGAGGTAAGGGGAGGGTCTGGAGCTGAGGAAGGAGTGGGGCTGGGGTTGGGCCTGAGCTGGGCTGGCACTGTATTGCCAATTTACATTGCTGCAGGAAGCGTGGAGGGGGCTCTGGGATCTTAACTTCCCACCAGGCACCAGGAGCTAGTGCCTGGAACATAAACCCGGGACCATTGCCCCCCGCCTAAGGTAGCCTCCTGCCTTCACAGCTCACCCAGGGGGCTTCCCAATCCAAGAACACCAGGCTCAGCCCCATGCTGCTCAGCCTAATTGTTGGACAAGCACCAAACACTGTAGTGGCAGCTGTGAAAACCTTCAAATCCTACTGGCTTCTTCCCACACGAGAGACAGTGAATTCATTCACTCAATCATACTTATTGAGCACTTACTGTGTGCGTAGCACTGTACTAAGCGCTTGGGAAGTACAAGTGAATGACCCAGGAAGGCTCCAGGTGGGTGGGTGTGGAGTCCAGGGGAACCAGAGCCTTGGCGACCTCCACACGCCTCTCTTCCTTGAACCACTGCTGAAAAGCTAGAGGATGTGTGGAAGAGCTGGCCCCGGGGGCCTGGAAGTCTTTAGGAAAAAGTTGCTAACACAACTGAAAGCCTGTAAGGATGCTTTTATGCTGTATGGGCCAATGCCAAACAACATAGATGGTAGTCTTTGTCAGCTGGAGCCCTATGGGTCCTTTGGAAAGGAAGCTTTTTCTCTTACCGTAGAAGCAACGGAGATGTCCTATTTGATCACTGGTTCCACATTTTGGAAATTTTCACCTGGGACTCACTCATACCCACTGACACCCACATTCACATACACGTACACACACACACACACATCTTGTACCCTGCCTGAGAGGGAGACTTGTTCTTTTCACTCAACCCGTCTTCTTACTCCTGATGCCTCCTTCCCTCAGTGCTCAGCCCCTTAAAGTCACAACAATGATAATAAAAATATCGTATTTAAGTGTTCACTATGTTCCAAGAACTGTACTAAGCACTAGGGTAGATACAAGATAATCAGATCCCACATGGGGCTCACAGCCTAAATAGAAGGGGGGACAGGTATTGGGTCCCCATTTTGCAGATGAGGTGACTGAGGCACAGAGAAGTTAAGTAACCTGCCCAAGGCTACACAGCAGACAAGTGGTGGAGCCGGGATTAGAATCCAGGTATTCTGTGGTACCACTGGCCATAAAGCTAACCAGTGTCCTCATACAAAGTAGCTGAGGCTAGATTGTAAATTCCTCTAGACTGTAAGCTCACTGTGGGCAGGGACCATGGTTACCAACTCTGTTGATTTGTACTCTCCCAAGGACCTAGTACGTTCTCTTCACACAATAAGCACTCAATAAATATCATTGGTTGAGGACAGGGATCGCACCTTCCAACTCTCCCAAGCACTCAGTTCAGTGCTCTGCATACAGTAAGTGCTCAAAAAATGCAATTAATTGATTGAGGCAAAGTCAGGACTGCTGAAGGTCCCTCTCAGAGAAAGGCACTATGTCACAGTTGAAGGAATCCAAATAGAAACTCTTCACTTGGGGGCTGCAGACTCACGTCCCAAGTAGCTAAATTGAGCACAGAATTATTTCAGTAGTTGAGGTATCAGCCTTATGATGCAACGTGGAAAGAGATTCTGCTCCCAGATTCCACTATTCACTCTGTCCAACGAGACTGGGATAGGCAGAGAAGTGGAAATCTGAATCCAAGAGGCTAGCATGCCCTTTGGGAGACTCAAGCAGAGTGTAGGGACCAAGAGGCATCAGATTTCAGACCAAACTGAATGTGTAGAGAGTGCTGATGGATCGGGCTTTTTTATAAGGTTGGGCAATCTGACCCCAGAGGAGGACTCCCTCAAGCAGTTCCCTCAGCATCCCCTACATGCCATACTTAATGCCACGTGGTGGGCAAGGCTCAGCAAACAGCTCACCAGCTTCGAGGCAATAGTCTCGACAACACAGCTTGGCTAGGCAGAACATGGAGAACGATGGACACTTCACTCCTGTAATGCCAACCTTCTCATTGTGCCTCATTCTTGTCTGTCTTGCCGATGTCAAGCGCTTAGTACAGTGCTCTGCACACAGTAAGCGCTCAATAAATACGATTGAATGAATGAATGCATGCCAATGCAAATGCCAATGTCATGCCCTTCCTCCTGCCTGGAACGTCCTTCCACTTGTCAACCAGTGGCTTTCCCTATCTTCACAGTCCTTCTGGAATCACATTTTCTTCAGGAAACCTTCCAATCAATTAATCGGCGGTATTTATTAAGCACTTATTGTGTGCAGAGCACTGTTCTTGACTAGTCTTCCATCCTCCCTCACATACACACACTACTGTGTCACCTATGTACTTGAGCCCATATAATAATGATGGTATTTGTTAAGCGCTTACTAAGTGCCAAGCACTGTTCTAAGCGTGGAAGCAGTGTGGCTCAGTGGAAAGAGCATGGGCTTTGGGGGTAAGAGGTCATGGGTTCAAATCCCGGCTCCACCACTTGTCAGCTGTGTGACTTTGGGCAAGTCACATAACTTCTCTGTGCCTCAGTTACCACACCTGTAAAATGGGGATTAAGACTGTGAGCCCCACGTGGGACAATCTCATCACCTTGCAACCTCCCCAGCACTTAGAACAGTGCTTTGCACATAGTAAGTGCTTAATAAATGCCATTTTAAAAAAAGCACTGGGGTAGATACAAGGTAATCAGGTTGTCCTATGTGGGGCTCAAAGTCTTAATCACCATTTGACAGATGAGGTAACTGAGGCACAGAGAAGTTAAGTAACTTGTCCAAAGTCACACAGCTGATAAGTGGAGGAGCCAGGATTAGAACCCATGACCTTGACTCCCAAGCCCGGGCTCTTTCCACTGAACCATGCTGCTTCCCATATGCCCTAAGCACTTATAGTTACTCATCCTACTCCCACTATCTGTAATTTATTTAGTCTATAATACTAATTATTTGGACACTTGTTAAGGACTTACTATTCATTCTTTCATTTGAAACTACTTAATGAATGATTACTGTCTGCAAAGTAATGTACTAAGTGCTTGGGAGAATACAGTACAATAACAAACTTACTATGTGCCAAACACTATACTAAGCACAGGGTAAATACAAATTAATCAGGTCAGACAGAGTCCCTGTCTGACGCAAAGCTCACAGGAGAAGGGAGTAAGATTCTTAAGGGTGGGGATTATGTCTGTTAGCTCTATTGTACTCTCCCAAATGCTTAGTACAGGTTCTGCACACAGTAAGCATTCAATAAATGACACTGATTGACTGATTGAATTGACCACAGCAGGATACCCAACAAAGGCAGTATGGTGAATTGAAATGGGGTGACTGAAAGCAGGGGGAAGGAGAGCACGCTCTGAGAATGTGATAGAGAGCAGCCCTTATCAATGTGGTATCATCGCTGATTTGGGGAGACACACCAGTCTGGCATGAGCCAATCCACAGAGGAGAGGCTCCTTTGAAACAGAAGCTTAGAGGGGATTTGGAGACAAAGATGCAAAACCAAAAACCACTTTAAGCAACAAACATTTTGGGACAGGGCAGACCACCCCTGTGCCTGCATAGTGTATTTGGATGGTCAGTCCCACAGTGACTTTAGTTTTTTTTTTTTTAATGGTACTTGTTAAGTGCTTACCATGTGCCAGACACTGAATTAAGCACTGGAGCAGATGCAAGCTAATCAGATTGGTCACAGTCCATGTCCCAACTAGGGGCTCACGGTCTTCATCCCCAGTTTACCTGAGAAGTGAAGTGACTTGCTCCAAGTCACACAGCAGACAAGAGGCAGAGCCGGGATTAGAACCCAGGTCCTTCTGATTCCCAGGAGCATGCTCCCGGGAATAGCGCTAAGCCCTGCTTTATCTGCACCCTGGAGTAAAAATCATCATCAGTGGAGGCTTCTTCCAGGAACTGCCAAACTAGCTGCTAAATAGCAGTGGGTGGAGAAACTGGGAGAGTCGGGGTACTGGTGATTCTTCCCCAACGCCCCCCTTCAATAGCAGCCGTCTTTGCTCTTCACCTTCTCACTGTACCTCACGCTTGACTCTCCCACCTCTGACTCCTTGCTCATGCTGTTCCCTAGCCTAAATTCCTTCCTCCTTGCAATGTCAGATCACTCCTTTCCCCATCGTTACAGTCATTGTAAAAATCCCATCTCCTCCAGGAAGCCTTCCCTGATTAATACACAGAAACCCATGTATCAGTCATCACCACCTTTTTTTAAAATGGTATTTATTAAGCACTTTCCACGTGCCAGGCACTGAACTAAGCACCTTTGTTCACTTCATTCCTATCTTTGACACTTGGGGCCATTGTATTTTTTTTTATTAATTGATACATACTCTCCCAAGCACTTAGTACAGTACTTTGCACACAGAAAGTGCTCAATAAACATGATCGATTGATTAAATGACTGAATATATTTCATTTATATATTGTTCAGTACATTCAATTTTGTTCCAGAGCTACATCCCGATTTGTTTGTTCTGCCTTCTGCTTTATACTTGTCTTTCCTCTGGATTTCATTAGCTGTAAATACATTTGTTGCATTTCTCTCATTCAATTTTAGCTCCTTAAGATTAGGGAATGTATGTCTTGCTGCTTTTGAACTGCAAAAATTCATAATAAAAATAATAATAATTTGGTATTTGTTAAAGCACTTAGTATGAGCTAATTACTATAGGAGGTGCTGGGATAGATAGAAGATAATCAGGTCGGGAATAGTTGCTGTATCATATGGGGCTCAAAGTTCAAATAGGAGGGAAAACAGGTATCCCATCTCCATTTTACAGATGAGAAAACTGAGGTACAGAGAAGTTAAGTGAGTTACAAAGTTAAGCTACTCTCCCCAGTCTTAGTAGAGTCTGGTACTTAATAAATACTATTGATTGGGGTTTTTATTGGTATTTATTGAGTCTCTACTGAGAGTAAGTCACTCTTCTAATATCCTGGAAGAGTATTACAGAAGCAAAACCCATGTTCCCCGCTCCCAAGGAGCTTACACTATAATTTCTCCTGTTAACCCAAGAACGAACTTTCCAGATCAAAAGCTGTGGTTTTACACCCTTAGAAGCTAACAAGTTCATGAACTTGGTGCCTGAGAATGCTGTAGGATTGACGTGCAGTGCTCTTAAAATAAAACTCCAACATTACAGAACAGAAACAGCATGGCCTAATGAGAAGCAGCATTTCCTAGTGGTTAGATCGTGGTCCTGGGAGTCAGAAGGACCCGTGTCCTACTCCCGGCTCCGCCACTTGTATGCTGTTTGACTTTGGGCAAGTTACTTAACTTCTTTGTGCCTCAGTTACCTCATCTGCAAAATGGGGATTAAGACTGTGAGCCCCATGTGAGACATGGATCATGTTCAACCTGATTAATCTTGTATCCACCCCAGCACTAGTGCCCAGCACATTGTAAGCACTTAACAAATACCATTAAAAAAACAAAAATGAAGAACAAAAAACAAAACAAAGAGAAAGTCCCAGCAGTCACAGAAACATTCCCATCGCTCCCAAGGGGAGTCCAGCTCTGGGGAACTCAGCTTCTCTAAGGGCCCGAAAGCCAGTCTAGCCCAGGCTCATGCCCCCTTGGGTTGTCCAAGGCCGGTTCCGAGGGTGACCGTACATCTGCGTGGTGGGGACGTTATTGATCCGGGAGGAGTGGTTACAGTACTGGGCACGCCACCCTATCTACCCTGTAGGTCAGGAGGAGAACCGAGGAATCAAAATGAAAAAAACAAGTCAGGCCATCTACTCCCTGAGCCTGTCAGTGGCCAGTGCTCATCATTTCACAACTGGTTTATCTGTTCCACATGTTCATCTTTACTGTTTGGCCTTAGTGCTGCTGCCTGCAGATGGTTCCCTCACTGGGGAATATCTCCGGGACAAAAGCCAACTTGTTTTCCTACCTGGCCAGAGTTTCTTTCTGGGGCTGCCCTGAAGGGTATTTTGGAGCGCTGCCCTTGTACTGTTGCCCACTAACTTGGTGGGTCATCGGTCTCTGTGTCCACATCTTCAAGAGTTGCCTCACAGCTGGAGGGAAAGTGTCAACAGTAGGCATACCAGTTCAGAGTCGGCTGATGGCGTTTTACCGAGAGAGGAACCTTGGCTTATAGAGTAAGTTGACCAAGTAGCCGGCAATGCGGCTTAGTGGGTAATCAGAAGGACCTGAGTTCCAATCCTGCCTCTGACACACGTCTGCTTGTGACCCTGAGCAAGTCACTTCTCTTCTCTGGGCCTCATCTGTAAAATGGGGATTAAGAGTGTGAGCCGCATGTGGGACAGGGGCTGTGCCCAACCTGATTAACTTGTATCTACCCCAATGCTTAGAAGAGTGCTTGGCATATAGTAAGTGCTTAACAAGAGCAGTAATTAATTATTATTATTAGGTGGGACAGTCATATTTCCTGACCCATCATTCTGTCCCTCTTCTGACAGGCTAGAGAAGTACCCATTTAGACAGGCAGAGCTCTTCACCCCTCTCCGGATCACAACTGGAGAGTTTCCACTACTCTACCAGTCTCGGTGATGGGAGGGAGAGTCAAGAGGAGGCATACTCATTCCATTCCTAGTTTGGGTAGTGGCTAGCTAGTGGAAGACAATCTGTTACAAGTCACGACTCACCTGCGCTGGGCAGAAGTGGCATGGGAGAGAAGTCAAGGGTGGCATAACAAGTTTACTGCACGGAAGAAGGAATGGTAAACCACGTCTGCATTTTGACCAAGGAAACTCTATGAATATGCTACCAGAATGATTGCAGATGGAGAATGGGGCGTTCTGGGTGAGACGTATCCACGGACTTGATATGGGTTGGAGGCAACTCAACAGCATAAGACAAGACAAAACAAGAGTTCGACAGCTGCAGTGGTAACAAGCAATAGTACGGTGGTGGTGTCCCCTGGTGCCACTACAGAGAAAAGAGGGAGAAGGGTTTTGCCCACTGCTGACAGAGCTGCCAGGTTTAGTGATAATGATATTTGTTAAGAACTGACTATATGCCAACCACTGTAGAACTAATATAGGAAGATTGGACCAAATCCCTGTCCCAGCTGGGGCTCACAGCGTAAGGGGGAGGGAGGATAGGTATTTTATCCCCATTTTGCAGTCAAGGAAATGGAGACACGGAGAAGTGGAGTGACTTGCATAATCAATTGATGGTATTTACTGAATACTTCCTGTATGCAGAGCACTGTATTTCACATTTGGGAGAGTACAATGCAATAAAGTTAGCAGTCATGATCCTTGCCCTCAAGGAGTATTTTTTATGGTATTTGTTAAGTGCTTACTAAGTGCCAGGGACTGTACTAAGGGTATACTAGAGTAGATACAAGCTAATCAGGTTGGACACAGTCCCTGTCTCCCATAGGGCTCACTGTCTTAGTTCCCATTTTACAGACGAGGGAACTGAGGCACAGAGAAGTGAAATGTCTTGCCCAATGTTACAAGGCAGACAATCTGGGGATCTGGGATTTGAACCCAGGTCCTTTGGACTCCTGGCCCTGGCTCTGTCCATTAGACCACGCTGCTTCTTTTTCCTCCTCTCTTCTCACCTTTTCCTAGTGTGCAAGCTCATTTTGGGCAAGGATCATGTCTACCGATGCTACCATACTATACTCTCCCACGCACTTGGGACAGTTCTCTGCACACAGTAAGTGCTCAATACATATCACTGATTGATTGATTAATTCCCCTTTGTCCCTCTCATCACTCTCTGACCCACCCCCTCTGTCCCTCTTCCCTCTGATCATCCCCCCTATAAGGCCCTGCTGGTAGCCCTCATCCCAGCAAAGAGGACTAGAAATCTGGCTCCTAAATCTCCCCTCCTTCCATTGCAACTCCATCCTTCACCATCCTGGAGGGAAAGGGGAAAGCAAGGAGTTGGACAGCTATTCTAGAGGGAGTGGGGACAGGAGCAGGAATGCAGGACAATTCCTCGCAGCTCTGGGCCAAGAAGCGGAATTGCTTTGGGACCCCGGGCAGAGCCTGGGCCGGGGCACCTGTTTGGATTGGGCCACCTCGCCCGTCGTTGTCATCTGGTGGTGCTGACTCCATTAGCAAACAGAATCTCCCACAGAAGCAAACAAGAAGAAACAGATGTTTCCTTTCTCTTTTTCCTTCTCTGATGCCAGATGGAAACAAACCTATTTGTATGAGCCACAATGTGCCGGGTGGGCATAATGGAACGATAACCCCCAGATGCACTTCTATTCTAATAAAGAGAGTGACACATCCAACATCCTTTCCCAGTAACTTCAGAGCCTGAATTGAATTATTTCTAAATTATTTCCAGAGTTTCTTCCCACCTGATCCTTAGAGAAGCAGCAAGGCTCAGTGGAAAGAGCACGGGCTTGGGAGTCAGAGGTCATGGGTTCAAATCCTGACTCCGCCAATTGTCAGCTGTATGACTTTGGGCAAGTCACTTAACTTCTCTGTGCCTCAGTTACTTCATCTGTAAATTGGGGATTAAGACTGTGAGCCCCACGTGGGACAACCTGATCACCTCGTATCCTCCCCAGCACTTAGAACAGTGCTTTGCACATAGTAAGCGCTTAACAAATGCCACCATTATTATTATTATCCTCTGCCAGCTATCTACTTCTAAGCTTCCTGTTTATAGCCATGTATTCCTGTGTTCTCTCCCAGCACTCAGTACAGTGCTCTGCACAAAGTGCTTAAAAAATAATATTACTACTACTACTACCTCAGGTGCTCTTCATGACCCCAGGTGCCCTTCCATTTGAAGACAATAGCATTAACAGGAAGATGGTAATAATAATAACAATAATAATAATGGCAATTGTTCAGCACTTACTATGTACCAGGCACTGTACTAAGCGCTGGGGTGGATACAAATTGGGTTGGACCCAGTCCCTGTCCCACATGGGGCTCACAGTCTTAATCCCCATTTTACAGATGAGGTAACTGAGGTACAGAGAAGTGAAGTGACTTCACCAAGGTCACACAGCAGACAAGTGGTTGAGCCAGAGTTAGAACCCAGGCCCTTCTGACTCCCAAGCCCATGCTCTAACCACTAGGCCAAGCATGTGGAAGTGGCTGAAAAGACTGATGTGAAAACAACCCTTCTTCCCATGTTAGAGCAGCATCACCTAGTGGAAAGAGTGAGGTCCTGGGTGTCAGAGGACCTGGGTTCTAATCTTGCCTCCCCAACCTGCCTACTTTGTGACCTGGGCAAGCACTTAACTTCCCTGTGCCTCAGTTTCCTCAGCTGTAAAATGAGATTAAATACCTTTACCCTCCCTGTTAGACAGGGATTGTGTCTGACCCGATCATCTTGTCTCTCCCCCAGCGCTTAATACAGTGCTTGATACCTAGTAAATTCCTAACAAATACCACTATTATTAATATCCCACAACATGTTTATGTAAAGATAGCATCTCGTTGCACTGATGTGCTTGCTGCTCAGAGTATCTGTTGCTGTTTCCTAATTTGTGTCTGGATCTCCTGATCCTCTCAAAATCTTTGTTCAGAAGAGAAACCCATTTCCTGATTATCTCCCACCACACTGGACTGTCTTATGCGTCTGTTACCTCTCAGGAGTGCCACCCTCTTATAGCACAGAGTTTGAGATTATGCTTCAGTAGGTCCTTGAATCACTCATTTTTCCTTCCCTGCTTGCCTGCTCCCCTTTCAGTCAGTCAGTTGTATTTATTGAACTCTTCTATGTGCAGAGCACTTTAACAAGCACATGGGAGAGTACAATATAACAACAGATACATTCCCTGTCCACGACGAGCTTACAGTCTAGAGGAGGGGGCAGACATTAATATAAATTAATGAACTACAGATATGGACATAAGAGCTGTGGGGCTGGGAGGGTAGGGATGAATAAAGGGAGAGAGTCAGGGCGATGCAGAAGGATTGGCAGAAGAGGAAAGGAGGGCTTAGTCAGGGAAGTCCTCTTGGAAGAAATGTGCCTTCAGTAGGGCTTTGAAGCACCTTGGGTATCCTGAGGGTGTCCATTCTCCCTCCATCTGTGTGGTTGTGTTTCTGTTTAAGGCGTTCTAGGAGGTTCATACTGATGCTGCTTCTGGCTGGTAGATGATGCTGAGGAAGCTGCTCAAGAAACCAGATATGCCTTCTGTGGAAGGGTCAGTTCTCATGGTCATATAGGAGGTTGGACCCCACTACACTTTTATAGGCCAAATCTATGGTGTGAAACTTGAGGCCCTGTTGTTGCCACACTCAACTCTTCAGTCTCTCAAAAGCCACTGTACTTTGTTTATCTGTGGATCGTATATTGCCTAGGTATCACAATTTGGTAGCAGCACTAATTTCTGTGGTTTAAATCTTTGGTGGGATGCAGAGTTTCCCCCAAGCTGGTGTATAAGGCCTCAGTTTTCTTCAGGCTCATTGTGCCAACTCCGGGAAGGAATTAACAATTATCTTCATGCTTAGTACAGTGCTCTGCACACAGTAAGTGCTCAATAAATATGATTGAATGAATGAATTGAATGAATACAGTCAGCGTCTCAAGTACTCAGTCCACCCCTTCTCCTTTTGTTCTTTCTTTCTTGGCTACATTATTATTTATTAGCACCTCCTCTAGTGAGTAAGGATGATAAAATTAGTGCATTTTCTATTGGTTCACAAACCCGAAAAAATTTCAGTGGGGAAGAAGGAGAGTTGTTAGCCTAAATGACATTTGGGAAATGTTGGCCAATTTGGACCATCCCCATTCCCATAATTTTGGATAATAAAGAGTTGGTGCGACAGACCTTCTCTGCTAATGTCATAATTCTGCTACTTCTAGACAAGGATAGATCATCTAAACCCTGTGGTTATGGTTCCTTCAATTTAACACTAGATTTCTTTATTCATTCATTCAATCATATTTATTGAGCTCTTACTGTGTGCAGAGCACTGTACTAAGTGCTTGGGAAGTACAAGTTGGCAATATATAGAGACGGTCCTTACCCAACAACAGGTTTACAGTCTTTATTGCCTCCTAATCCTTCCTAGTGATCATTATGTTACACCAGTTGTGATTCTTTAGGATGTGCCTTTTAAAGCTTAGGAACTGGAATAAAAATCTCTATAGCAGTGTGATCTAGCGAAAGAGCATGGATCAGGAGACCTGGGTTCTAATCCCAGCTATGCTCCTGGAGCGCTGTTCAATCTCAGGCAAGTCGCTTAATCTTTCTGGGTCTCAGTTTTATCATCTGTAAAATGGGAAATATGACACCAGCCTCTCCCTGTCTCACAGGGATGGCATGAGGATAAAAGTGCTTAGTACAGTGCTCTGCACACAGTAAGTGCTCAGTAAATACGATTGAATGAATATGAAATCATTGTTAAGAAAGCACTTGAGGAAGACCAAAGTGCTCAGGATATTATGGCTATTATTATTATTATTATTATTTTGTTTTTACCTCTGCCTAGATCTACAACAGAGATCTGAAGCATCTCTAAGAGAGATTCAGATATGCTTCGAGATATAAACTAATTCCTACTCAAAGGGCACCGTTTCTATATAGCACCTTCGACCTGGACATTATGAGGTGAAGTGAAACAGAGTAGTACAGAGCAAGTCCAGTCTAATTTACTTTAAAAAATACCCATCACAGACGAGGTTGCTATTTAGGAAAAGTTGATTATGGATCCATTGAAAAGTCCAAAAATATGGAAGTTGCCTCAGATGGTCCATAGAAATAGTGAAGTCATTCCTGCCTCTTGTCCAGAGTTCCAGACGCTCAACCTGTTCCCCTGTCTGATCCAGGATACGCTGCTAGGCTCTGCTGGCTAGCCGTGGAGGGGCTTTTCATGTCTAACTCCATGTGATGACAGCAACTCCGTTCCCCTGAGGAGTGTGCTAAGTCATTAAAATAAAATGTGATCTTCCTCTGGAAAAAAACAAAACAAAAATACCCCGGGGTAGGCAAAACCATGAACTTCCTCACAGTCCCGCGCCGCTGATTACTGCCTGGGCACTGGTTCCTTCTTGTGTTTTTAGTATGTCGGTTCTCCTGGGAGATTGTGTTGGCCCACCATTGAGGAGACTTGGAAAACTTTCCAACTCATATTCCTGCTTAAGTGCTGGGGCGGGATGTGTCAGAGTGTGCTTTTTAGAGAACCCGATCTTTGATCAGCGGCCCCTCCTTTAAAGAAATCCAGGAGCCTCTTTGATATTAGCCCAAATTCAAGTTTGAGGCCAAGTCTCTTCCGAAGGCAAAGGGCTGGGAAAATACCCAGCTCGAGAGGCTTTTTGGAAAAAGAAGTCACAGAAGAAGGTCTGAGCGGGTGGAAAATGTAAACGGGAGAAGCCCTCAGTTCAGATTTCATCCATCAGCCTGCTACTCGGCACAGGAAAGTTTCAGTCAGAACACCTGCCCCGTCTCTTGAAGAAACCACTCCCCCACCCCTGCCCGTACGCCCCAGCTTAAATTACGGCCATAGTCGAGTTTCCAGCAAACTGGTGTTGACGGGTTTTGTTCAGCCAGTTCAGATCACTAAAACGAAGAGAAACAAATGTCCCTCCCTCAGCTGGCTCCCTCTTAAGTTAGCTCTTCCCTCCCTTCCTCAGCTTGCAGTCTGTGCTCCTCACCACCAAAGCCTCCAAACTGTCCCTTCCTTCTTGACTCACCCACTGCTTCCAATCCATGCCTTCCCCCCTACGAGAGGCCACCTAGCTGGGGCAATCGTGCCTCTTTTCTCTTTCAAAGCCCTCCTAAAATGTACCTCCTTCAGGAGGCCTTCCCTGAATAATCTCCCCAATTTCTTATCTGTCTCTCCCGCCTTAGATTGTGAGCTCTGGTTAGCTGGGGCAGAGCTTCAATCTGATTATCTTGTACCTACCCAAGTGCCAAGAGCAGTTTTTGGCACTTACTAAGGGCTTAATAAATTCCATAACTGATAAACACCTTAGCTAATTTTCCGGGTCCTGCTATTCTAGCTGCCTCAACTCTATTTATATTCATTTATTTTATATTTAGTAGTGATTCATTTAACCACATTTGTTTGTGTTTTATATTTATTTTATTGCTCTTAACTATTGAGAGAAGCATCTTGTCCTAAATGGAAAGTGCCCAGGCCTGGGAGCCAGAGGACCTGGATTCTGATCTCAGCTCCTCCATTTGTCTGCTGTGTGACCTTGGGCAAGTCACTTAACTTCTCAGTGCTTCAGTTACCTTATCTATAAAATGGGCAGTAAGAGTGTGAGCCCTATGTGGGATACGGACCGTGCCAACCTGATTAACTTGTATCTACCCCCAACACTTGGTACGGTGATTGGCACAGAGCAAGTGCTTAACAAATACAATTTAAAAAAATAAATAAAAAAACGATACAGGAAGTCCTGAACTTAAGGAAGTTTGAGTCAAGTAGAATGGCACTTAAAACATTTCTACATTTACATCCTGTTCAAGCTTTCCAACACATTGGTTTTGATTTTATTATTATTACTGCTAATCATATAATTGCTAATGATGATAAGGATGGCATTCATTAAGTTCTATGTGTCAAGCCCTGTGCTAAATGCTGGGGTAGATGCAAGATTATCGTGTTGGACACAGTCCCTGTCCTTTTTGAGGCTCACATTCTAATCAGGAGGGAGAACAACACTTGGCTTCTTTATGGCCCAAGCTCCAGGGGTGCAGGAGTTTGGGGTTTGGGTGGGGGTATATCAGTACTTCTGGGAAAAGGAACAATTTTAAAAGTCATGATGGGGGAGGGAATTTAGAGAGGTTTGGGGTGAAGCTGGAGAGGACAGGGGTAGCCAATTTGTTGGGGTGGGGTTACATGATTGTCAGACAGAGACTCATAGAAAAGATAAAGAAAAATTAGGCAACCCTATCTAAGAATCTGAGTCAATATAAATTCATTATTACTGTAGCTACATGATTCACCTATAATTGATTGAGTACAC
The DNA here is from genome assembly GCF_015852505.1 of Tachyglossus aculeatus. Classification (NCBI taxonomy): domain Eukaryota; kingdom Metazoa; phylum Chordata; class Mammalia; order Monotremata; family Tachyglossidae; genus Tachyglossus; species Tachyglossus aculeatus. The sequence goes on along the minus strand of NC_052075.1, from coordinate 35,718,011 downwards.
AATTCTAGGCTTTTGGGGTAAAAATAATGTATTCGACCTTGGTTCAGGAACCAAACCCCCATTCATAATATAGTTTTTGTGAAAAAATTGATCCCAATTTACAGCATTTCTCCTTTAAGACAGTTTTGGGAACCCACCATTTCAGAAAAATGAAGATCTCCTGTATGGGTCCATTTCTTTCTACTGTCTCCCCATTAGACCGCAAGTTCCTCAAAAAACGTGTTTGTAGCCTTTAATCCTTGTAATGTTCCCCAAGAGCCTAATACAGTGCAATGAACATGGTAGGTGCTTGAGACATTCTAAGGCTGTGGACACTGATAAAACAATAAAGAAAAGTGAACTTTACCTCCACCAGTTCCTAGCCTTCCTTTCCCCTCATATATTTGGGATAGAACTGACACGTCTTCTTTAATGAATTCACCCAGTGAATAATCACATTCATAACTGTTTCATATTCAGTGCTAAACATGGATTTGAGGGTATTAAACATTGTTATGAAAGACTGGATTCTGAGATAATACACGCGCAATATTGATATTTGTTCTACAATCCTTTTTATTAGTAATTCTGCGCCGTGACCCTGCGCTAGGTCAGAAAATGTGTAGAATGTGCATGCATACATCATCTGAGAGCTTGTCTCCAAAGGTCTGATCAACATCATTATTTCTTGACAGACCTTTCAATGGAATGAACAATCTTTTCCAGTGGTAGCTTTTTCTGATTCAATGTGCCAGCCGATTGGATCAAGTTGGGGGATAAAGGACTATTTGCTGAAGAGGGTTCTGATTTTGCAGTTATCTCCACAGCCATGGGTAAAATACTGCCTACCTGTCTCTTCCAATCTGAAGTCGGAATCAGAATAGTGCCATTTTTGTTTGTTTGTTCACTCCGCTTCATTTATCCTGAACACGGGTAGTGATCACCACCAGCTCAGGGAAAGCTCATTTGCCAGTTTCTGAGTTGGTATGACAGTTCAATCACTCATTCATTCATTCAATCAATCGTATTTAATGAGTGCGTACTGTGTGCAGAGCACTGTACTAAGTGCACAGGAAAGAACAATTCAATAATAAACAGTGACATTCCCTGCCTGCAATGAGCTTATAGTCTTGGGGGGAGTGGGCGGGTGAGAGAGGAGAAGCAGACATTAATGCAACTAAATAAAATTACAGCTATGAACGTAAGTGCTGTGGGGCTGAGGAAAAGTGGGGCTTAGTTTGGGAAGGCCTGTTGGAGGAGATGTGCCTTGAAAAAGACTTTGAAGGTGGGGAGAGAGTAATTGTCAGATTTGAGAGGGAGGGTGTCCCAGTCCAGAGGCAGGACGTGGACTAGGGGTTGGCAGTGAGACAGGCAAGATCAAGGCATAGTGAGAAGGTTAGCACTAGAGCAAAGCTAGCTGGTTGGGTTATAGAACAATAAAAGAAATGTGAGATAGGAGGGGGCAAGATGATAGAGTGCTTTAAAGCCAGAGGTGAGGAGTTTTTGTTTGATAAGGAGGTGGATGGCAACTACTGGAGATTTTTGAGGAGGCAGGGTGACATGTCCTGAAAGTCAGCTAATTTCCTTATGCGGCTGGAACTAAATGGGCCATATAGTTTCAGGACTATAATGTTCACCTGGCTGTGTGCCATAGAAAGGGATGGATGAATATTTAATGTGCAAGGGTGTTTTGAGGCTCAGTTAATTAATGTTTATAAAAGCTTTCTGGACTCGCCTGATACAAGAGGCCATGTAAGTAAAAATCGTATGATTATGAAAAGCGAATTCAAACTGCACTTTAGAATTGCCATGGAGATAGGTGAAGGGACTCAGACTACCTGGTTTGGGATCAATGTCTTCTATGTTTCTTTAATTCACTGTAGCATTTTGACAGTAAATGGGTGCTCAAGGCCAACCCTAAGGTATCAACTCATTACCAACTGTGGGAACAGGAAGTTTGGCCAGAGAGATGTTTAGTGGGAATATTTAGTTCTCATTACTATCTCATGGCTGATTTGGGCTTAGTTATAATTATCTAGGAGATGGGCAGAGAATTCTAATCAAGCCCACAATAACAAAAACAAAGTGACATTCAGAAAAAACTTTATTTCTGGCATGAACTTGGTCAGAGAGTTTGCAAGTGCACCACAAAAGGGTGAAATCTGTTCATTCTGTCAATCAGTCAATTAATCAAGGGCATTTATTAAGCATTTACTGGGGCAAAGAACTTGGAAGAGAACAGTGCAATAGAGTTGGTAGACACTATCCCTACTTTCAGATAGCTTACAATCTAGTAGGGGAGACAGACATTAAAACCAATTTTTAATTTTGGTATTTGTTAAGCTGGCTATGTGCCAGGCACTGTACTAAGCACTGGGGTGGGTACCAGCAAATCAGGCTGGACACAGTCCATGTACCAGTTGCCACAAGACTCTATATTCAGTGACTATTTCTATAAGCTAATCTACAGAATTGTTTACACGTGGATCAGTCTGTTGGATACACACCTGCCCTCTTATTCACAAACATTCTACCATGTCGAGTTGCTGATACGGGGCAATCACACCCTCAGAAGGCCCAAAGAAAGTTAATTTTGGACCACAGGCAGACATATTAGAAAGATACACCAGTCCAGACATTCATTCAATCGTATTTATTGAGCACTTACTGTGTGCAGAGCACTGTACTAAGCGCTTGGGAAGTACAAGTTGGCAACAAATAGGGACGGTCGCTACCCAACAGTGGGCTCACAATCTACTTTGCCCACGGTTCAGTTAAGTGTCTAGACCCCAAGGAAGGAGGCATCAATAAATATTACTACTCTGAATCGTCTCTGCTTACTCTACTGGTGTTGTGTTATTGGTTATTAATAATAATAATGGCAATTGTTAAGCACTTACTATGTACCAAGCACTGTTCCAAGCGCTGAGGGGAGATACCAGGTGATCAGGTTGTCCCCCATGGGGCTCAGTCTTCCTTCCCATTTGACAGATGAGGGAACTGAGGCCCAGGAAAGTGAAGTGATTAGCCCAAAGTCACCCAGCCGACAAGTTACTCCATGATGTCTGGAGTAATGGATAAAACCACTGCAGGCACTTTACTGTTGGAGAGGGCTCAGATGTCTTGACTACAACCAATGGCCCAAGATGCCCACCTGGTTGTTATTTCAACCGTTAGTGGTTTCTCCAGGGTAATGGAATTTAGAGGGCGTGAAGCCTGGGTCACCCCCCGTAGGAGGGTCAGTCTATTCATTTGCTGAGGATCCTGGATTTAGAAGGGTATCCCGTAGACTGTATTCTCCCAAGCGCTTAGTAAAGTGCTCCGCACACAGTAAGTGCTCAATAAATATGACCGAATGAATGAATGGATTTGTCTCTTCTTTGTATGAGGTCCCCTCTCCAAACCTCCAAAGATGTGATCTCGCTTTAGGGCCACTTGCCTAAGGTCGCACAGCAGGCAAGTAGCAGAACTAAGGGGAGAAGCCAGGTTCTTTGGCTCTCAGACCCATGTTCTTTCCACTGGGCCAAACTCAGACTGTGAGCCCCACGTAGAACAGGAAGAATGTTCAATCAGAATATCTTGCATCTGCTCCAGCACTTAGCATAGTGCTTTGGCATACAGTAAGTGCCTAATTAACACCACTATGAAACGTAAGACAGAGGGGCAGAGCCAGAGACCAAGAGACCCAGAGTAAGAGGAAACAAAGATTCAGGTAAACAGAGAGAAATAGGGAGTGTATTTTGAAATCCTGTGAACATTTCACATGCTTTTCATTATTAGGTTAATTTTTTAAAATTCTCTGAGCACTTCTGGTGTAGACACAATCATAGTATGGATCCAGAACTACAAGATAGGATGCGGGTATTTGCTATGGCTTTGAGAGAGCAAATCATGCAAAAAACAATAAAATTTCTTCTCTGATAGGGTCAATGGCTATGTAAGCAAGAAAAAAATAACACGATAAAGATAATCCCTGGACTTTAGTAAGGTTCCTGGAAGACACTATCAGTAATTGTAGTAGTGATCACAGCTATATCCTTTGACATCTACTGGGTAGCAAATATGATTAAGTGGGTTTGGTTTTACTGTTTTTTGTTTTATTTATTTTTTTATGGTATTTGTTAAACACCTACTATATGACCGGTACTGTACTAAGTGCTGGGGTAGATACAAGATAATCAGCTTGGACACAGTCTACATCCCACATGGGGCTCACAGTCTTAATCCCCTTTCACAGATGAGGTAACTGAGGCACAGAGAAGTTAAGTGTACTGCCCAAGTTCACACAGCAGACAAGTAGTGGAGCCAGGATTAGAACCCAGGTCCTTCTGATGCCTAGGCTGGTGCTCTATCCACTAGGCTTTGCTACTGTTGCCCCCAAATCATAATAGTCCTTGTATTCAGTATCACACCCTAAAACCTGATGCTTCTGACTGTAAAAAAAAATTGCTCTATACCACTTTTCCTACTTCTCAGCATGTCTCCGATTTGTCCCCATCTTTATAAATTACCCACTAGTCATCCCCATCTTCACATTTCTGCCTTTCCTCTTGAACTGAATTCTTCCACCCCCTTTTTAATAGGTCTACAGAGTCAGAACAGGAGGCTCAGCATGAGGAGAGAGCAGGAGAGGCCCAGAGAGGCTGAACACAGAGAAACAGACCTTGGGCAAGTCACTTCACTTCTCTGTGCCTCAGTTGCCTCATCTCTAAAATGGGGATTAAGATTGTGAGTCTTATGTGGGACATGGATTGTGTCCAACTTGATTAGCTTGCATCGACCCTAGTGTTTAGTACAGTGCCTGGCACATAGTAAGCTCTTAACAAATACCAAAAAAAAAAAGAAGAAAGAAATTAGAAAGTCAGAGTCACACCCAGGGGTATGTCTTCCAAGACAGACAGAGAGGGAGAGAGCAAGATTACAGGGAAAGAGGCCCAGAGAGAAACTGAGAGGCAGATTTAAGCAAAATCAGAGAACGGGAAAGAGAATCATCAGACTTTCTCTCTCTTTCTCAGAAAATGCAAGCTCACATTTCTTGCTTTTCTTCCTACACTGAAGCCCTGATGTTTGGCCCCAAACACTCTTCTTGTAGTAACTTGTGGGAGGGAGTTGGGTAGGGGAGAGGGTGAAAGGCCTTGACTTCCAGTTCCAGGAAGGTATTTGTGGGCCAATGATCCCTTCATTCCTGGAAAACAAGGCTTTGTGTTTACAGCCAGAAAGAGTCCTTGAAACCCCAGGGCGCTTAGTGCTTTTTGTCAGTAGCTGGAAGAGGAAGCAAGTGTATATTCATTAAATGTCTAGGTCACTCTGAGCCCTGAGGGGCTGCTGACAACTCCCGAGTTAGGGACAGAGTGCACAGTGACCTTGGCAAATTAGGAGACAGATCCTTCAGAGCTGGGGTGGGGGGCCGGGGAGCACCAGAGCGTGGAGATGTCTATGAGGCTGAAGAGAGACCCGAGGCTTAAACAGGAATGGCCAAATAAGCATGAGCGGTGGCAGTTTAAAGCTGCTGATCTGCAAACAGTAAGTGCTCAATAAATACAACTGGCTGACTACGGACTGGCCACTCCTCTCCCTTGCCTCCATTGCAAATCCATCCCCTCTGCTTCTGGGCACTAACCCCCTTCCCTTTTTTGATATTTGTTAATAATAATAATAATGGCAAAGATGGTAGTAAGCATTTACTCTGTGTCAAGCACTGTGGTAGGTACAAGCTAATCAGTTTGGACACAGTCCCTGGCCCACAGGGGGGTCACAGTCATAATGTCCAGTTTACAGATTCGTTCATTCATTCATTCAATTGTCTTTATTGAGTGCTTACTGTGTGCAGAGCACTGTACTAAGTGCTTGGGAAGTACAAGTTGGCAACATATAGAGATGGTCCCTACCCAATAACGGGCTCACAGTCTAGAAGATGAGGTAACAGACACAGAAAAGTTAAGTGACTTGCCCAAAGTCACTAAACAGACAAGTGGCAGAGGTGGGATTGGAACCCAGACCCTTCTGACTCTCAGGCCCTGTGCTCTATCCATTAGGCCATAATAATTCCCACTTGCTGGGTGCCTACTATGTGTTAAGTAAGCATGGTTCTACATGGTGGGGTAGATATCAGTTAATCAGGCTGGTTATAGTCCCTGTCCCACATAGGGTTCACAGTCAAGTAGGAGGGAGAACAGGTATTGAATCCCCATTTTGCAGCTGAGGAAACTGAGGTGCAAAGAATAATAATAATAATGATAGCATTTATTAAGCGCCTTCTATGTGCAAAGCATTGTTCTAAGCACTGGGGAGGTTACAAGGTGATCAGGTTGTCCCACGGGGTGCTCACAGTCTGAATCCCCATTTGACAGATGAGGTAACGGAGGCCCAGAGAAGTGAAGTGACTTGCCCAAAGTCACACAGCAGACAAGTGGAAGAGCCTGGATTCGAACCCATGATCTCTGACTCCAAAGCCCATGCTCTTTCCACTGAGCCACGCTGCTTCTCTGACTTGCCCAAGATCACACAGCAGGCAGGTGGCAGAGCCAGGATTAGAACCAGGTCCACTGGCACCAGGCCTGTGCAGAGAAGCAGCATAGCTTAATGGATAGAGCATGGGTCTGGGAGAAGGACCTGAGTTCTAATTCTAGCTCGGCCCCTTGTCAGCTATGTGACTTTGGGCAAGTCACTTCACTTTCTCTGTGCCTCAGTTACCTCATCTGTAAAATGGGGATTAAGACTGAGAGCCCTATGAGGAACAGGGACTGTGTCCAATCCAATTATCTTGTATCTACCCCAGTGCTTAGTACAGTGTCTGGCATATAGTAAGCACCTAACAAATCCCACAAGCCATGCTGCTTCCTCCAGGACATCAATGATTCCTGGGTCTAGTGCAGGAGTGGTGGGATAGCTCATTGTGGGCAGGGAATGTGTCTTTATTCTTATACTGTACTTTCCCAAGCGCTTAGTACAGTCCTCTGCACACAGTAAGTGCTCAATAAATCCCACTGATTAAGTGGGAGTCAGGAGACCTGTCTGATTCTAAACCTAGTTCTACCACTTACTTGCCTTGTGACTTGGGCAAATCATTTCATTTCTCCATACTACAGCTTCTTGATTTGTAAACTAGAGATTAAATATCTGTTCTCACCCTTCCTTATACTGTGAGCTCAATGTGTCTGATCCTACCCGAATTGCATCTTACCCAGTACTTGGTGCAGATTAAGCACTTAACAAATACTACAATTATTATTATGCCAGACGCAGGCAGAATTCCTGCTCCGAAACTCAGCTAGGTTATATCCTTATTAGGAAATCCTTTTCTCTGTTTTGCTCATCATATTCTAGAGGGGTATAGTACATAGGTTTTCGTGAAGGATTGGCACATTTTGGGCTACAAAACGTTAGTCAGGCAAAATCCCGCAAAATGTCAGATGCCAAAGATGACATGGCACCATGCTGGGTTCAATCCCTTTGACTCGGGGTTGGTAGATCTGATAGGATTCAGAGAAATCTGAGCGCCAACTCAATGCCGTTTGGCAAATCACAGCCCCACCATGAACCCATACATATTACCGAGAAAAACTGCAGAATAGATGGGTCTGTGACAATGAGTTCAATGAGACCCAAAAACATAAAACTGAGGAATCCCTCAGTAATCACTTTCATTTACAACAAAGATGGTGATGAGGAAAATCCTGATGATTTTTTCAGAGCACAGTCACAGGGGAAATGAACTCGAATGATCTCAACAGAATTGATTTAGAAAAGAGGAAGAACTTGCCTTGGGTGGTGATTCTATGCCAGAGGATTCTGGTAACCCCATTCCTCTCCATCTTTCCGAATAGGAGAGATCACCTTTGACCTCAAAGATTTTCTATGCTGATCTGTCTGAAGGCAGATGACTAGACAAGGTGAACCCTTAAGGATCTTACCAGTTCTATAATCTCCTGATTTTAAGGGGTAAACTTAAAAACTGACCCTGAATGGGTCAAAGGCATCAGCACAGCAAATAGCTATCAGTCCCTCAATCTTTCAATCAGTGGTATTTATTGGGAGAGTACAGTGCAATACAGTGAGTAGATATGATCCCTGCCTACAGGGAGTTTAGCCCTCCTACCTTTACACTTGTACACTTGAGTCCTCATCCCCACAGATCTTGGGTATTTATTGAGCACTTACTGTGGGCAGAGCACTTTTCTGAGCACTTGGGAGAGAACAATACAACAGAATTGGTAGACCCATTCCCTGCCTACAGTGAGCTTACAGTCTAGAGGACTGAGGAACAGGCCGTGCTGTCTCCCCTCACAGATGGACCCCGACTCATTTCTGGAGCCAGTTTCAGTGCCGCTGGATTAAGCGGTCAAACCCTCTTCTGTGTGTGACTATTATGAACACACCCCGCTTCCACCATAGACAGTGGGAGGGAGGTTGGTGGGCAACTGGCCTGGGGCAAAGGAGGAAACTTTTGGTTCCTTCCCCTTACCTGGAATTTACTTTGTACCTGTCTGCCCAGCTAGATTGTAAGGTCCTTGAGGGCAGGGATTGTGTGTATTAACTATTGGACTCTCCCAAGTGCTTTGTGTAGTGCCCTGCACAGAGTAAAAATATTAATAATGGCATTTGTTAAGCACTTACTGTATGCCAGACACTGTACTAAGCACTGGGATGGATATTAGCACTTAGTACAGTGCTCTGCACACAGTAAGCACTCAATAAATACGATTGAATGAATGAATGAATATTAGCAAATTGGGTTGGACACAGTCCATGTTGCAGGTGGGGTTCATCCCCGTTTTACAGATGAGGTAACCAAGGCACAGAAGTGAAGTGACTTGCCCAAGGGCAGACAGCAGACAAATGGCAGAGCCTGGATTAAGATCAGCGCTTAGAACAGTGCTTTGCACATAGTAAGTGCTTAATAAATGCCATTAAAAGAAAAAAACCCATGACCTTCTGACTCCCAGATCTGTGGTCTATTGCACCATGCCCCTCTTATAATTCCTCAATAAATACTGTTGATTGGTGCACACAAGATAGAAGGGGGTCTTCTCTGCCACACCTACATGTTTGGACAGGCACTCACAGTTGGTAACACCACCTTCCAAAGAGAGGGATGGTTGGGTAGTGTGATTTTAAGACTTGGTGATCTGATTTTGCCTGTGTGGGAGATATGAGGAATTTATGGAGGAGTAAATGCAAGCCAGCCAGTCAATTGTATTTATTGAGCACTTACTGGGTGCCGAGCTCTGTATTTAGCACTTGGGAGAGTACAGTATAACAGACACATTCCCTGCCCACAATAAACTTACAGTCTAGAGAGCAAACAAGCAAGCGAGACTTGCAGGCAGGGAGTGGATTAAGCCTATGGTTGGTGTCACAAGCTCCCGGTTCATAACAACCAGGACCTTCGTAGACTGGGGGAGCCTCAGTGACACGTAATAGAAGTCAAACCACACCTCTGATCACCAAGGTTACGGTGAAAAGTTTGTTGCTTAACTCAACCACCATTCAAAGGAGTGACACATATATACACTCACTCATTCCACCACCCAAGGGCCCAGTACCAGCCTGCGGTCAAAGGAAACCTTTCTGCTGATGCTTCTTCTTTCTGCTGCTCTCCTGCTGCTTTCAGCATGCTTCCATCTGGCTTCTCTGCACACTACCTCCAGGTGCCCCTCAAAGCAACCACCTTTTATCTGCCTTAGGCACAGCAGCTGCGGTCCTACAAGCAGGCATTGATTGGTCCAGGCCCGTTACTGGGTAAAACAGGGAGAGAAAACCTCACCTCCCTCCATTCTCCACCCACCACAGGCCAGCAATCACCTGCCTCAGGTAGAGCACATCAGGGTGCATCCTTGTTGTCGTTTGAGGGATCACAAACGGTCACTAACAAGGCAGCTTGTTGTGGGCTCACTACAACTGAGAGGGTCCCATAACTCCAGAGCCTTGTGGAAGTGAAAATTCAGCCCACCTGAAACAAGGAATGGAAGCCTGAGGGCCATACACTGTTAGCAGGGATCATGTCTACTGCTGATGCTGTTCTCTCCCAAGTGTTCAGTACAGTGCTCTGCACACACTAAGCGCTCCATAAATATGACAGATTGATTGATACCTGAAATTGGGACCAATGTGGCTTCTGGAATTGGCGGTGAATTGTAAGCTTCTTGAGGACAGGGATCGTGTCTACTAATTCTTTAGTATTATCCAAAATGCTTTGTACAGCATTCTGCATAGAGTAAGCACTCAATAAATACTATTGAACGACTGATTGGAGGATGGGGAGCTGCTCACTTGTGCAGTAAGTGTCATGCCTCCTTAATAATAATAATAATAATGATGATGATGATGATGGTATTTGTTAAGTGCTTACTATGTGCCAAATACTGTTCTAAGCCCTGGGGTGGATACAAGGTAATCAGGTTGTCCCACATGGGGCTCACAGTCGTAATCTCCTTGCTACTTTAGGGGACCCTGGAAGTATACAGTTTTCTACCCTCCTCGGCAGTCCTACAAGAGCCACTTTTTCCACCTTTTCTTTTTTTTATGGTATTTGTTAAGCAAGAGCCACTTTTTCCACCTTTTCTTTTTTTTATGGTATTTGTTATGTGCCAGCCACCGCTCTAAGCGCTGGGGTAGATAAAATATAATTGGGATGGACACAGTCCCTGCCCCACACAGAGCTACCAGCCTTAATCCCCATTTTACAGATGAGGGAACTGAGGCCCAGAGAAGTGAAGTGACGTGCCCAAGGTCACAGAGCAGATAAGCGGTGGAGCCAGGATTAGAATACAGGTCCTTATGACTTCCAGGATGTTGCTCTATCCACTAGGCCATGCTAAGGCCATGCTAGGCCATGAGAAGCAGCGTGGCTCAGTGGAAAGAGCCCGGGCTTTGGATTCAGAGGTCATGGGTTCGAATCCCGACTCTGCCACATGTCTGCTGTGTGACGTTGGGCAAGTCACTTCACTTCTCTGAGCCTCAGTGACCTCATCTGTAAAATGGGGATGAAGACTGTGAGCCCCATGTGGGACAACTTGATCACCTTGTATCCCTCCTCAGCACTTAGAACAGTGCTCTGCACATAGTAAGCGCTTAATAAATGCCATCATTATGCTGCTTCTTTTCTTGTAGCAGAGTCGCAGCTGCCATACTCCCTGGGGTCCCAGAACCCTCCTCCACTGTCTGCTGTTCCCATTGACCCAATCCCCAGGAGGTCCAAAATGGCAGGATCAAGGATGTGCACCCCTGCACACCCAGACTTTGTTCTCAGGACATTGGGTCCCTGGGGATGTCAGCCGCCTCACCTGACCCGGCTGACCTGACAAAGCAGATACAGCGGCACAAGATTCTTCCAAACCAGCCGAAGATGGGGGACATTATCCAACTCAGCTTGGTCCTTTTAACTGTGGGTCCGTTATTAGAGTAAGCAAGGGGAATATTGCGGCTTTTACTTAATAAACATAATATGTTTTCACACAATTTATTAACATTTGCTGCATCTATTGCACTGACATGCAGGAGATTCAGAAAAATCTCTAGCTGCATGAACTTTCAAATTACACTATTGATTCCAAATCATGTCAGTAAGCATGCGATATTTGCTCAAGGTTCTTTTACACAAGGTGAGCTCAATCTAGAATCTAATTCGAGGAACCCTTAGAGGAAACAGTTCATTTCCTAGGACTATGAACTCCCTTAGTTTGCTGGATATATCCATTTTGTAGGAAACTTGAATAGGCACGTTGCATTCACAGTATCTGCTTCCTCAACTGCTCTCTGAAACTATTGCATTTTTTTTTCTAGTTCAATAAAAGATTCGCATCATATCCAGTTATTGCTTAAACTCTTATATAGAGCTTAAAAGGATATGCGCAACTTTGCAAAGACCTCTCCATTCTGAGTCAAGGAACTCTTGCCAAGTAGGATTCTGATTGCCCGTAAACACTTCTAAACCAAAATAAATCCAGAGGGTTTGGGGCTGATACCATATACGGTAAACTGGAATTTCTTACGATCCAATTTTATGGCTTCACCTTGTGGGTTTTATGTCCAGCGTCTCCTGGACTTTGAGTCAACACGCCGAACGCCTTAAATCATAATACCATGTAAAATTCTGAGGTTCTGTTGTTCCCATGCATGGCTATCAATTGATTCCCTCCCGTAAAAAGAGCCAGGGGGGTATAACTTTACAAACCAAACATCTGAGGTGCTGGGATCTGAGTGAAACAACACATGCAGCTTACATTTTGAAATTAGAGGCTTTCAAAGTTGTAATTGTAATATACTCCCGGCAAGGGGGGAGCTCATTGGTAATATGTGCATTGGGAATTTAAGGGACAGTGCTATTTCTCGTGTTGTGTCCAACATCTGTCGCTTCTCTCGGGGTGTGGAGGGGTGGAGCATCCCCATCATTCACAAAGTGAGCTTCATCTAGGAGTATATGTTGCCAACTTGTACTTCCCAAGCACTTTGTACAGTGCTCTGCACACAGTAAGTGCTCAATAAATACGATTGAATGAATGAGTGTTTGGGGTAGGTTATTAACTGGCTCGAAACTGTAAGTTCATTGTGAGCAGGGAACGTGTCTATTATTGTATTGTACTCTCCCAAGCTCTTAGAACAGTGCTTCACAAATGGTAAGCATTCAATAAATACAACTGAATTGAATGAATGAATGAACTGGCACTTTGCCTTGTGCAGATCTCCTGGGCTTTCAAGCTAATGAGCACCAGAGACCCCTCCCTCCCACTCCACCCCGACCCCCGGCACCAACCCCACAGCATTTAAGTCCATAGCTGTAATTCATTTATTTATATTAATATGTGTCTTCCCCTCTAGACTGTAAAATCATTGTGGGCAGGGAATGTGTCCGTTATATTGTTATATTGTACTTTCCCTAGAGTTCACTACAGCGCTCTGCACAGAGTAAGTGCTCAATAAATACGACTAATTTACTGAATCCTCATTTTACAGATCAATCAATCGTATTTATTGAGCGCTTACTGTGTGCAGAGCACTGTACTGAGCACTTGGGAAGTACAAGTTGGCAATACAAGTACAGATAAGGTAACTGAGGCACAGAGAGTGAAGTGACTTGCCCAAGGTCATCCAGCAGACAAATGGATGAGGATGGATTAGAACCCATGCCCATGCTCTATCCATTACACCATACTGCTTCTCTGGGAAGAGAACTGTGACCAACCTAATTAACTTGTATCTACACCAGCACTTATAACAGTGTTTGACACAGAATAAGCGCTTAACAAATATAATAATAATAATAATAATAAGCATCTGGAGAGCGGGGTGGAAAGATTCTGCTACTGCTTTGGCTGCCGCTAGCAGGTCCTCCAGAATTCAGCTCTCAGGGACTGGGGATCCATTTCTCATTGAGCTTCTGGCAGAGACACAGATCTGATTATCTTGTACCTACCCACTACACCATACTGCTTCTCCGGGACAGGAACTGTGTCCAATCTAATTAACTTGTATCTACACCAGCACTTATAACAGTGTTTGACACAGAGTAAGAGCTTAACGAATATAATAATAATAATAATAGTAATAATAATAATAACTGAGACTGTCATCTCTGGGACACCTAGTAGATGCCCCTGTTTCACAAGGGGAAGACTCGGTGATCCTGGAAATCACATATCTTAGAAGATTCCTGGGAATTTTCATCCTTTTGGGAAGAAACTAAGGTACAGGTGCAGGGCACTTGTGGCTGACTGCAGGATGGCAGACTGGTGTGTCTTTCGAGTTCAGAAGGAAGAGTTTAGGTCACCCATGAAGATGGTAAATGAGGCCCAAGAGACTGTTTTCTTCCCTTTTCCCTACATGTATCCTACTGCATATCTCATTCCAACCCCCCATGGGTAGGTTCTCACGGTCAGCACTGTCCTCTCTGCAACAAGGACAGGGATCTATAAACCACTGGAGCTGGGTTTTCCACCTTTTATAGAAACTGAAACCCTAAGATCGGGAGACTTCATCCTCTGCTCCCCTACTTTTCCCCCATCCCTGGCTCCCTTGCTGGCTCCCACCCCCTCCTCCACCCCTCCACTGTGGACTCTCCCCGGGGCCGGATCTGAGGGTGGCACAGGAGCAGCTGGAGAGTGGATGATGGAAAGGTTCTGAAACTGCTCTGGCTGGTAGCAGCTAGACCTGATTATCTTGTATCTACCCCAGCACTTACAGCAGTGCTTGGCACATAGAGATGTCTAAGGAAGACCACAATGATTATTCTTATTCTTAGAGGGGGACAGTTTCTATCTCGCTTCTTACAGTGGCTGTTGGTGCTCTGCTTCTTGCTGGGTTCCTCCAGAATTCTCATCCTTGGCAGCGTGTCCAGCAAAAAGCAGTTGATTAGAATGATGCTGCTGCTGATGGACATCCCTTAATAATAATAATAATAATAATTGTGGTATTTGTTAAGTGCTTACTATGTGCCGGGCACTATACTAAGTGCTGGGGTGTGTACAAGCTAGTAAGTACAAGGGAGTGCTAGCAAATACCATAAAAAAAAGTGGTGGAGCTAGGATTAGAACCCATTCCTCTGACTTCCCAGGCTCTTGCCATTACACCATACTGCACTTCTTAGCTCCCCAACTCACCCACTGTCCTTGTGGAATCCCTAGGGTCACTTGTACTCCAGTTTAATTCCTCTTTATCATCAAAATATGAAGGCTGGATCCTTCTCCGGGGTTTTTGGGTAGAAGTCGGTTCTTTGTCAGGGTGGGAAAAAAGCATAAATGAGCCTTCCCTCCCCAAATATGAGTATTTACACGTGGGCATGTCGGGTAGCGTAATGCCCCAATAAAAAAATATTAATGGCAATTGTTAAGCACTATGTGTATGCCAACCACTGTCCTAAGCACTGGGGTAGTTACAGTACAACTGGATCAGACACAGGCACTGTCCCACATGGGACTCCTAGTCTAAGGAAGAGGGAAAACAGGCATTTTATCTCCATTTTCACAGATGAAGAAACTGAAGTTAAGTGATTTGCTCAGGGTCACATAACCAGACAGTGAAGAGCCTGGATTAGAATGAAGGCCTCCTGATTCCCAGGCCTGTTCTCTCTCCACTAATCAGTCGATCAATAGTATTTACTGAGCACTTCCTGTGTACAGAGCACCATATCGAGCCCTTGGAAGAGTATAATATAGTAGAGTTGGTAGACACATTCCCTGCCCACAATGAGCTCACAGTCTAGAGGGAGAGGAAGACATTAATATAAATAAATGATTTACAGATAGGTATACAAGGGCCATACTGCCTCATTCCTGCAACTGACTTTGAACCTGGGGTCTTAGTACCAGTCTGAGAGATAATAATTAATAATAATATTAGTAATAATAGTAATTGTAATTATAGTGTTTTAGGATTCAGTTCACAGAACAAACTTTGGTCCCTGGGCTATCCAACACGGAAACCTGCTTTGGACCAGAAGAATACTTGTTGCCTTTGTCCAAGGCCGTTTCCCCCCAGTCTGGTGCGTTAAGTGATGGGATATGAAGAGACCACACATACCAGAGGAAGGCCTTTCAAGGCCTCAGGGAAGCCGATTTCCATGCTAAAAGATAAGGTTTCAAAGACATTTCTCCAACATGTTTTCTTAGGGGCGAACGAAGATTTCAAAGGACAAAATTAAGCTAAAGCCAGGGAGGGAATTGTGATGCTGCCATCTGGTGTTTTCAATTAGCATTTCTGACTAATAGTCTGGCGGAAAATGAATTTGGGAATATTTCCGTAGGTGGGAAGAGAGAACATGATCTTTTATTTTCTTTCTGCTGGGGCATCAAAGCTGAGGAAACAAAACAGACACTTGGGCAGAAACCAGCTGAATAAGTACTTGGTTTTCAGCCCTGCGTTCCAGCAACCTTGCTTAGCTGATGGACTAAACATGGACTTTAAAAGAAGTTGATATTGAAAAGAACTTGGGTAGAATACTTGTTCTCATAAAAAAAGGAACAGGAAATGAGAATAAGCCATTTGCTTCTCTTGATGCATAGAAATAGGTGAAATGGAATAAAAAAAGTCAATGTATTTACCCTCCTTTGTTCTCTGAATCCTGTTTCCTCCATGAAGTCTTCCTAATTTAACTCCATTTGGCTCTAATCATTCCTAGGACTTCAAAAACCCATTAGAGTACATATATGTACATATATACTCTATATAATAATAATAATAATAGCTTTAGTTACGTTCTTACTTTGTGCCAAAGGGCTGTGCTGAGCCCCATAGTAAGATGTAATACAAGCAGATCGCAGGTAGACCCTGTTCTTCATGGTGCTTATTCATTCAATCGTATTTATTGAGCGCTTACTGTGTGCTTACAATCTAAGGGGGAGGGAGAACCGCTACTGAATCCCCATTTTACAGATGAAGTAACCGAGGCATAGAGAAGTCAAGTGACTTGCCCAAGGTCATGAAACAGGCAAGGGACAGAACTGGGATTAGAATCCAAGTCCTCTGACTCCCAAGCTTATGTATGTTATGAGAAGCAGCATGGCCTAGTAGAAAGAGTACAAGCCTGAGAGCCAGATCCTAATTCTGGCTCCGCCACTTGTCTGCTGTCACTTGGGCAAGTTACTTAATTTATCTGTGCCTCAGTTACCTCATCTGTATAATGGGTATTAAGACTGTGAACCCTACGTGGGTGGAACAGGGTCTGGGTCTAACCTGATTTTCTTGTGTCTACTCCTACCCACAGTACGGTGCCTGGCACATAGTAAGCACTTTACAAATGACAAAAAAACCCAACCCTGCATACATGTTACATAATAAACACCATAAACACAATAATCATCATCATGAATCATCTGTTTGTTACTGTTATTAGAAACCTGATGGCTCCCTTTTGAGCATATGCATTTTTAGATTGTCAGGCCCTGAGAAACAGCAAACATATGTGACTTGTGATTCCCACTTATGCATTCTTTCCCAGTGCTTAGTACCATGCTCTGCACATAGTAAGTGCTAAATAAAACTGCTTGCCTTTTGGGTCCTAAATGCTTTTATAATTTCATGTGATGGCTTTTCCTAGGAAGATCCTAGAAGATTCCAAACTGAAAATGAAAATCAAGCTACTGGAATGTTCATTTCCTTTCCAACAGGGAATCCTCTTCCCACTCTAGCAGATGGACATATTAGTGTTCCAACTTGTTTACTCACCTCACACCTGAATGTGTGCCCTTTTACTGGCCACTGCATTAGGCAACCTTGGTGGTGTTACCGGTTCACACCCTAAGAGGGATGAGATTCATGTGGTGTTTTATAGGCTGAAAGTTCCTCCTCTAGTCTGTAAGTTCTTTGAGGGCAGAGAACCAGTAACCAACTCTGTTATCTTCTGCTCTACCAAGAGCTTAATACAGTGTTCTGCATGCAGTAAGCACTCAATAAGTACCACTGATTGATTGATATTTTGTATTGAATTTTTGATGAATAAGGCAGAAAGTTCCTTGCACATTTCATAAAAATGGAATGAAATTGCAAAAGAGGATGCATTATTCTTAACGTGGTTCTTCAAAGCTGTCAGCTTCAGCAACCAATCAATGAGAGGTATTTATTGGGAACGTAAGAGCAGAATACTGCATTAAACATTCGGAAGAGTATTATTCAGCTGGTAGACATGTTCCTTATCTACAAGGAGCATACAATCCAGCGGGGAGTCATTCATTCATTCAATCGTATTTATTGAGCGGCCTGTGTGCAGAGCACTGTACTAAGTGCTTGGGAAGTACACATTGGCAATATATAGAGATGGTCCCTACCCAACAGCGGGCTCACAGTCTTGAAGGGGGAGACAGACAAAACAAAACATATTAACAAAATAAAATAAATAGAATAAATATGTGCAAGTAAAATAAATAGAGTAATAAATATGTACAAACATATATACATATATACAGGTGCTGTGGGGAGGGAAAGGAGGTAAGGAGGGAGATGGGGAGGGAGAGGAGGGGGGAGGGAAGAGGGGGCTCAGTCTGGGAAGGCCTCCTGGAGGAGGTGAGCTCTCAGTAGGGCTATGAAGGGAGGAGGAGAGCTTGTTTGGCAGATGTGTGGAGGGAGGGCATTCCAGGCCAGGGGGAGGACGTGGGCCAGGAGTCGACGGCGGGACAGGCGAGAACGTGGCACAGTGAGGAGCTTAGCGGCAGAGGAATGGAGGGTGTGGGCTGGGCTGCAGAAGGAAAGAAAGGCAGAAACTCCTCACCCTCGGCTTCAAGGCTGTCCATCACCTTAGCCCCTCCTACCTCACCTCCCTTCTCTCCTTCTGCAGCCCAGCCTGCACCCTCTGCTCCTCTGCCACTAATCTCCTCACCGCGCCTCGTTCTCGCCTGTCCCGCCGTCGACCTCCAGCCCACGTCATCCCCCTGGCCTGGAATGCCCTCCCTCTGCACATCCGCCAAGCTAGCTCTCTTCCTCCCTTCCAAGCCCTACTGAGAGCTCACCTCCTCCAGAAGCCTTCCCAGACTGAGCCCCTTCCTCCCTTCCCCCTCCTGCCCCTCTCCATCCCCCCGCCTTACCTCCTTCCCTTCCGTACAGCACCTGTATATATGTATATATGTTTGTATGTATTTATTACTCTATGTATTTATTTATTTTACTTGTACATATTTATTCTACTTATTTTATTTTGTTAATATGTTTTGTTTTGTTCTCTGTCTCCCACTTCTAGACTGTGAGCCCACTGCTGGGTAGGGACCGTCTCTATATGTTGCCAACTTGTACTTCTCAAGTGCTTAGTACAGTGCTCTGCACACAGTAAGTGCTCAATAAATACGATTGAATTAATGAATGAAAGGGAGGTGAGGTAGGAGGGGGCGAGGTGATGGGGAGCCTTGAAGCCGAGTGTGAGGAGTCCTGATAGGGACTCCTCAAATCTCAGGCCTCTGGGACAATGGAGCCACTTCTTGCTTTTAGGGTGAGAAATGGTGCTACTCCATCCTGAAAGTATACTGGACCTGGCCCCAACTCAGCCCTAGTCAAAGAAAAAGTTCTGAGAGGCCGTTCTGGGATGGTGAGGAGCTTGGGGAGTGGTGGAGAGGCCCTCCCTGCCTTAAGCCTGTTCCCCATCTAGCCCATACCCACCATCTGTCTATCCCCCCAGAAAACCTGCCACTCTGGTGGCAGAGGTGGTGGCAGCCATTGCCACTGCTGGTGCTCTAATTTAGATATATTTTTTTACTTTCATCCCGGTGTCACTGAAGAAAGATTCTAACAGGGCATGCAGATGTGACTACTAAGGCTGAGTGTGATTGACAATCCCTTCCTCCTCCTAATAGACATTTAGAGATTGCTCCTTTTCACACTGCTATATTTGTCCCCCACCAGTGCCTTGGCCAGTTTCTCTCTTTTTGTGTCCCCATCTTCCTGAAGCCTTTTCCAAGCCAATCACCTCAATTCTAATGGCTGTCCAGCAGGACGGCCTTTCTGTCCTTTCAATCACTCGCTGCTCTGCAGTGTTACTTGAAGATTTGCTCTATATTTCTTCTGTCCTCCATGTTTGTGGTTTTCTCATTTCAGCTCACCATTGAGGAGCTGTTTTGGGCAGGTTGCGGTCAGCCGCTGTTCTCATATCTCCCACCCAGGGTGTCTGTGATGTCAGTCAGTCAATCATATTTATTGAGTGCTTACTGTGTGCAGAACACTGGACTAATGCTTGGGGAGTACAATATAACAATAAACAGACACATTCACTGCCCACAACAAGCTTACAGTCTAGATGTGACGAGCACGTATGACTTCATTGGGTCTCAGGACGTCTTGTCTGCTGCAATCCTGTACTGCTACTTGAAGTTGAAGAGTGTATTGAGGGGATGCTGTTGGAACTGCCCCAGGAAATATAATAATTGTAGAATTTGTTAAGCACATTTTTAAAAGATATTTGTTTAGCACTTACCATGTGTCAGGCACTGTACTAAGTTCTAGGGTACATACAGATTTATCAGGTTGGACACAGTCCCTGTTCCACGTGGGGCTCTCAGACTTAATCCCCATTTTACAGATGAGGTAACCGAGGGCCAGAGAAGTGAAGTGACTTGCCCAAGGTCACACAGCAGCCGAGTGGCAGAGCTGGGATTGGAATCCAGCTTCTTCTGGAATCCAGGCCTGTGCTTTATCCACTGGGCCATGCTGCTTCCCCTATGCGCCAAGCACTGTGCTGAGCCCTGGGAAAGGTACATTATAATCAGATCAGATCCAGTCTCCGTCCCACATGGGGCTCACAGTCTAAATTAAATGTGGAGGACTGCGGTAGGTCCATCTTGAGAGGTAGGTTAAGTCTGCATTGCTCACAAAATCACCACTTTTGTAAACATCCGAGTCAGACAGTAAACTCAGTCAATGATTCATAAGGCCAAACCAGACCTCTGAAATAATTAACAATCAGAATTAAACTCCCTTTCTTGCATTTCTCTAAACATTGAACTTTTGTTAGTCTCATTGGCAGCTGTGATGGTATTTACATAACTGCTATAATTCATTATTCATTCCAGTCTGCCAGGATACTGACTAGTGATATTTGGCTTGTAGGTTTTTTGAAATTGCTCATATTTCCTTCTGCTGTCAAACCCAAACAATAATTTATTGTCTCCTCCCCACTTTCCACGTCTAAGTCATCCTCACATTTCGGCCGCTTAGGGTTCACAGTGCTCCTGGTGAAAACTGATATTTACTGAGATGGAACAAAAGCATTTTTTTAGGTCTCCATTAGCACTCGTGTAATTGCTATTATGCAGTTTTGGGATTCCAGCCCCATTTGAAAAAGCATGGCTCGTTTGTATTTCTAAAAACGTTTGTTAGTTCAGCCTTCAAAAATAACATTCGGAACTAGTTGTCTAGATCCAACTGAGGTCGAAATCATCATGGTCTAGTTTACTGTCTCCCAGGGCTCAAATTGGTTCAGAGATGGCTCCAGGGGCTGTGATTGACCAAGGGGGCTGCACCACCACTCCCCTCCACCCCTTAATCATAGGCCCTACGAACTCTCACAGACCAAACACAGGCCAGATCATGATTTCTGTAAAAATGGTTTGGGAGCAGGATAAGGATGCCTATGTGTGTCTGAATGTGTGTGTGGGTGGTGGGGTGAATGAGTGTTTGCATCAGTGTTTCTCTCTCTCTCTCTCCCGTGAGCTCTGTCACCCTCTATCTCTTTGTTCTTCTGACCTATACCTCCCCTCCAATGTCTGCATAAAGCACAGGTCTTCAGCGAGAATGGAATCATTTTTGTGCCACTCAGAGAAGCAGCGTGGACTAATGGAAAAAGTTCTAATCCAGGCTCCACCACATGCCTGGTGTGTGACCTTGGGCAAGTCACTTAACTGCAGTTTCCTCATCTGTAAAATGGGGACTGAATTTCAGTTCTCCTTTCTCCTTAGACTACGAGCTCCATGTGGTAATTATAATAACTGTGGTATTTGTTAAGCGCTGTATAGTTAGTGCTGCGGTAGTTACAAGACAATCGGGTGGGACACAGTTCCTGTCCTACATGGAGTTCAAAGTCTTAATCCTCATTTTACAAATGAGAAAACTGAAGCACAGAGAAATGAAGTGGCCTGCCCAGGGTCACACAGCAGACTAGTGACGGAACTGGGATCAGAACCCATGTTCTTGCTCTATCTGCTAGGCCATGCTGCTTCTCGGTGCAGAATCTGTATCCAACCAGATTGCACCACACCTACCCCAATGGTTGGTACATAGCAAATGCTCAACAGACTCCGGCATTATCATAGGACCACTTCCCCTGGGGATTTCAAAGCCCTGGACCGATAACCTCATGATCGTCACTCTTCTTGGCTGCCGAAGGAGACATTAGCACATTGGAGCACCTCCGGGGACCATCCACAGCTCAGCGAAGTTAAGTAATAATAATAATAATGGTATTTGTTAAGCACTTACTCGGCCCAGGTCAGTGGTGGCCACAGGAAGAACAGCACCTCTCCAACTCCCAGTTTACTTCTCTGGGCCTGGGCTGAGGTCACCTGCCTGGAATGTTTCAGATTCTGCTTCTCCTAAATAGATGGGTACTCTGTCTCATAATGCTCTTCCATTAATGAAACGGAAAGGTCAATCGATAGTCTAGTAGACAAGGATAGAGAAAATGGGATGAGGCCTTTCTCATTCTGAGGCTTGTGGTGCCTCTGAGGGTCCAGGCACCGGAAACCGTGAGTGTGTTCAGTGCCAGCTTCTCCTCCTGCAGATCAGCCCACCCAGGGACTGGGCTCCACTGTGTCCCAAAGAATGGGACACTGGACTTGAGTCTACCCAGTGCTTACATGTGCTGAGCATGCCTCTCCCTAGGAGGCTTTGTCTTGCCCCATTCTGCAGGAACGATGCTTAGACTGTAGGCTCCTCATGGGCAGGGAAGATGTCTACCAATCAATCAATTAGTCGATCATATTTATTGAGCACTTACTGTGTGCAGAACACTGTGCTAAGCACTTGGGAGAGTTCAATATAATATAGCAGACACATTCCCTGTCCACTATGAGCTCACAGTTCAGAGGAAGCTCTGTGCTATAGTCACTGTGCTGTAGACATGTGCTATAGTTATTAGTCCACAAGACAGGACCTAGGTTGTCCTAACCTGTGGCCCTGTGGGGGGCAAGATGTTTCCAGTGTTTTGTCTTCTCCATTGTTTTGAATTACCTGCTCCACTTTCTCTTTCCAATACCAATCAATCAATCAATCAATCGAGAAGCAGCATGGCCTAGTGAATAGAGCAGGGGCCCAGGAATCAGAGAGCCCTGGGTTCTAATACCAGCTTTGCCACTTGACTGCTGTGTGACCTTGGGCAAGTCACTTCAATTCTCTGTGCCTCAGTTACCTCATCTGTCAAATGGGGATTAAGACTGTGAGCCCCATGTGGGACATGAACGGCATTCAACCTGATTAGCTTGTAATAATAATAATAATGATGACATTTGTTAAGTGCTTACTATGTGCAAAGCACTGTTTTAAGTGCTGGGGGGAGATATAAGGTAATCAGGTTGTCCCATGTGGGGCTCACACTTTTAATTCCCATCTTACAGATGAGGTAACTGAGGCACAGAGAAGTTAAGTGGCTTGCCCAAGGTCACACAGCAGACAAGGGGAGGAGCCCGGATTAGAACCCATGATCTCTGACTCCCAAGTCTGGGCTCTTTCTACTAAGCCATGCTGCTTCTCTTGAATCTACCTCAATGCTTAATATGGTGTCTGGCACATAGTAAGAGCTTAACAAATATCATTAAAAAGATCAATTTGTAGTAACTATCGATCAAGTACTGTGTGCAGAGCACTGTAGAATGGCTATCCCGGCCAAATCCCCAGTGTCAGTTTCATTTCAAACTCTCCTTGGCAGGATGGGTCATTTTCCCCTGGACAAGAGCTAGGATCCCATTAGCCGGGCAAGATTCTCCTGAGTATAAACTTGACCGATTGGGCGGTGGAACCCGTCAGCTTTTAGACAGTGCAGGAACACTGACTCTCCGCCTGTACCTTCGCTATGTCCACATCATTAATACGCTCCTCGAAGACAACACCTTGGGGAGCAGCAGAACACAGTTCTGCTCTGAATGTGCTCGGGCTCTCCGGGCCAGAAGGCCAGGAGGAGAACTGTCTGGTCCTAGCCGACTTTCCCAAAGGGATGTGGGAAAGGGTTTCCTGCTCATCCCCTTCAGCCCACGTCTGTGCTCCTCAGAGGCACATACCAGCTGATCCTAGAACGGACTAAGCGGGAGCTGGGTGGTGCCTTCAGATGGGCTTTCTTCAGCTGAAATGAGAGGCGAGGCCATATAGGCAGAGCACTATACTAAGTGCCTGGGAGAGTACAGTGCAGCAATAAGCAGACACATTCCCTGTCCACAATAAGCTTACAGTCTAGTTCTTAGGCAGAATAACTGAGGAGACCAGCCTGAACTCTCAGTGCAGACACAGGGCATGGCATTTGCCTTTCTGAGGTAATCATAAGGATGACATTTGTTAAGCACTTACTATGTCTCAAGCACTGTTCTAAGCACTGGGGTAGATATAAGCTAATCAGGTTGGACCCAGTGTCTGGGGCTCCAGTCTTAATCCCCATTTTACAGATGAGATATCTGAGGCACAGAGAAGTTAAATGACTTGCTCAAGATCACACATCAGACAAGTGGCAGATCTGAGACTAGAACCCAGGTCCTCTGACTCCCAGGACCGTGCTCTTTCCTCTAGGTCATGCTGCTTAGATTGTAGATCAGCAGTTCCACTAAATGAGGGCCATCTTTAGGAATAAATAATATCATGGTATTTACTAAGCATTTACTACATGCTAAACATTGTGCTGTGAACTGGGGTAGGTTCAAGATAATCAGTTTGGCAACAGTCCCTATCCCACGTAGTGTTCATATTCTAAGTGGGGAGAGTAAGTATTTTAATTACCATTTTACATATGAGGAAACTGAGGTTCCAAGAGGTTGTGACTTCTCCCAAGGTCAATGGCAGGCCAGGGGCAGAGGTGGGACTAGAACCCAGGCCTCCTGAAGGCCAGGTCTGCAGACTTTTCCACCAAGCTATGCAGACACTTTGTGTACACCCCAAGACTAAAAGGAATCGAGATCTTGAGGAGGTTTCAAACTAATCTCATATTTACAATTCCTCAGGCTATTACTCATAGTACAAGTCCTGACATAAACAAGAAACTGGAAGAAATGTTTTCTTGCTTCAGTGAGATCTCTTGCCTCTGAGACTTCACCCAAGTGCCCATTTTGGGTAGAAAAATGACACTTCTTATAGTCACCATCCCATGCCCTTCATTTTCACTAAATCAGAGCCTATCTTTCCCAGGGAGCTTTTCCTGATTATTTTCAGCCATTCTTCTATTCAGAGTCCAGATCCCTCCTCCCCTTTAACTCACTTTGTGACATTCTCTATGTGAGTAGACATCCCCTATGACGCCACCATTCACTATACAATTGCATTGTCAAGGAATGTACCCTAAGAAACATCCAGGCTATATTGCTTGAAAATGTGGACAAAGGCGTATCCTGGTTCCAAATGGCTACAATACATAAAATCAGGAGATATGTCATGCACTAAAGACCCCCGTAGCCCAAGATCCATAAATCTTGCTCAACGTTAGTCTAACCGCTGCAGGGAAGATAGGTCCCACCCGGCCCCTTCCTCCCCTAGTTCTGCCTGTGGCATTCTGCTGCAGGAAACATGTCTACCAACTCTGTTATATTGTTAGAGTCTACTCACCGAAACACAGTACAGTGCTCTGCACAGAGTAAGCGTTCAGTAAATTATTGTTTGATCGATTGATTCCCAATCACTAACTTGCTTGCAGACTAGGTTCTGAGCTGCCATAGGGGCTGGGGGAGTTGGCTGGGACACCTTAGGTGGGATGGAAACAGAAAAGGTGGAAATAGGGGCTTCTTTTCTATCCAAACTGCTACCATGCTGATCCAAGCATCTATCGTGTCCCACTTTGACTACTGCATCATCGTCCTTGCTAACTTTCCTGTCTCCTGTCTCTCCCCACTCCAGTCCATACTTCACCCTGTTGGCCAGATCATTTTCCTCAAAAACTGTTTGCATCAGACTGAAACGCCTTACCGTTGGTTCAAAAGCACTCAATCAGCTTCCCACTCCTATGTTACCTAACTGACTTCCAACTACAATCCATTCCTTACACTTGCTCCTGTAACCCCAACTTACTCGTTTTTCCTCAGATTCATCTACCTCACCACCGATCCCTTGCCCACATTCTTTCTCTGTCTTGGCACTTCATTTCCTTTCACCTCTGACAGACCACCACACTCCCCAAATTCAAAGCCTTTTAAAAAAATCACATTTCCCTGAAGAGGCCTTCCCTGATTAAATGCTATTTTCCCCCTATTCACTCTCCTTCCTATGTCACCATACACAAGGATCTGCACCCTTTAAGCACTTGATATTCACCCCCAACTCAGTCCCACAGCAATAAATACCACACATTTATTTATTTAGTTATTACGTTATTTATATTCATATCTGTCTCCCCTTCTAGGCTATAAGGCCCTTGTGGGCAGGGAATCTGTCTACCAACTCTGTTGCATTATACATTCCTACGCATTAAGCACAGTGCTTGGCACACAGTAAGCACTAGATAAATACCACTGATGGATGATGTAAGCTCCTTGTAGGCAGGGAATGTGTCTACCAACTCTGCTATATTGTACTCTCCCAAGTACTTAATACACTGCCCTGCACACAATAAGTGCTCAATAAATACCACTGATTGATTGACTGATTGATGCTGGCCAGCACTTAACAAATACCATCATTATTATTATTATTCTGGCTGGCAGCAGCTTTTTAACCCAGGGAGAAAGTTGAAGCTGAGATGATAGAGAATGGCAAGAGAGAAAGTGGCTGAGTCAAATCCAATGGGTTCCCTGCCATTTGGGACAAGGAGGAGGGGCCAGGGACTCAGCTCTCTGACCATCTGGGTCTAGAAAAGCTTCCAAAAAAGCATCAAACTTCTTAGCATCTTTTAAATGAACAAGAAATCTGTTCTCTGCTGAGTGTAATACTGTTTTAACGACATGAAAATTCAATTTTCCCTTTCTTGCAAGCAGATTTTATTAACCCGTTGTAACTTGAATGGAATCACAATTATACCAGAAGAGTTTGTTGGTGACTCTAACCTTGTCCGCCTTTTCCAAGGATGTTGAAGAAGACTTGGTTGGGGTTTGCCATTGCAGTAGCAGGGCTCCGGTAGTCATCCACCCCGGAGGAGTTCAGGTAGTGCAGCGTCCACTGCAGAAAGGTGCAGGAACAACTGTCTTTCCAATGCAAAAAATTAGAAATGGAAAATGCAGTTTTCCTAAAGGCAGGTGGGACACAAGCAGGAAGATATTCACTGAATGGAAGATTCACCCTGGGAATGACCCAGAGAAAAGCCCTGTTTAAATCAATCATTGGGATTTATTGAGTGCTTACTGTGTGCAGAGCACTGTACTAAGCATTTGGGAGAATACAATACAACAATGAATACATTCCCTGCCCACAACAAGCTTACAGTCTAAATGGAGCTTACAGCCTAGAGAGATGCACTACTCAATCAATCAACAGGATTTATTGAGCACTTATTCTATGTAGAGCACTGTTCTCAGTGCTTGGGAGAGTACAACAGAGTTGGTAGTCCACAAGGAGCTTACAGTCTAGAGATGAGTTTGCAGTCTAGAGGACTCACACGGGTTCTGAACACTCAGAGCACACCATTAGCTGCTACCTGGAAATTCACAGGATTTGTGGGTTTCTGCCCAAGAATAGCATCTCATTCCACCAATCAATCAATGGTGTCAAGTGAGCGCTTGCTATGTACAGAGTGCTGTACTAAATGCTTGTGAGAACACAATATAACAAAGTCGGTAGACACATTCTCATCACTTCCACCCAATGAGGTGGAAATCCCCCAGCTATGTTACCCCAGAGTGATAATAATAATGTTAGTAATAAGAATTTATTATGCACTTACTTCATGCTAAGCTCTGGACAAGCTTTGGGGCTACCAAATCACCCATAGATAGTCCCTATCCCACCCAGAGATTGCAATCTATTTTATCTTCCATTTATTAGATGAGGAAACTGAGGCACAGAGAGGTTTAAGTAATTTGCCCAAGGTCACACAACAGGTCAGTGTCAGAATTGGGACTAAAGCCCAGATTCTTGGGACTGCCAGCCCTGTACTATTTCCACTAAGTCCTGCTGCCTCTCTATAGTGTCTCCTCTGCCACTCCTATCCTTGCCTAGTGTTCCCACTGCTCAATCAATCAATCATATTCATTCATTCAATCGTATTTATTGAGCACTTACTGTGTGCAGAGCACTGTACTAAGTGTTTGGGAAGTACAAGTTGGCAACATATAGAGATGGTCCCTACCCAACAGTGGGCTCACAGTCTAGAAGATTTTCTGAGTGATTACAATCTATAGAGCATTTTACTAAACACTTGGGAAAGTACAGCACAACAATATAACAGACACATTCCCTGACTACAATGAGCTTACCGTCTAGAGGGGGAGACAACATTAACATAAATAGGAATGAATGAATTACAGATATATACATAAGTGCTGTGGGGCTGGGGGTGGAGGTGATGAGTAAAGGGAGCAAGTCAGGGCAATGCAGTAGGGAGTGGGAAAGAGGAAATGAGGGCTTAGTCAGGGAAGGCCTCTTGGAGGAGATGTGCCTTTAATAAGGCTTTGAAGGTGGGGAAAGTAATTGCCTGTCAGATATGAAAAGGGTGGGCGTTACAGGACAGAGGCAGGATGTGAGTAAGAAGTCAACAGTGAGATAGAAGAGAGTGAGGTACAGATTGGCATTAATGGAGTGAAACGTGTGGACTGGGTTGTAGTAGGAGAGTAGTTGATTAGGAGGTGGGGGAAAGGTGACTGAAGGCTTTAAAGCAGATGGTAAGGAGTTTCTGTTTGATGAGGAGGTGGATGATGAACCACTGAAAGTTCTTAAGGAGTGGGGAAACATGGATTGAATGTTTTTGTAGAAAAATGATCCAAGCAGCAGAGTGAAGCTTGGACCAGATTGGGAGGTGACAGGAGGCCGGGAGGTCATCAAGGAGGTTGATACAGTAATCAAGATGGGATAGGGTAAGTGCTTGGATTAATGTAGCAGCAGTTTGGATGGAGAGGAAAGGGCACATTTTAGTGATGTTGTGAAGGTTGAATTGACAAGATTTAGTGATAAACTGAATATATGGGTTGAATGAGAGAGAGGAGTCAAGGATACACCAAGGTTACAGGCTCATGAGACAGGAAGAATGGTGGTGCTGTCTACATTGATGGAAAAGTCAGGCAGAGGACAGGGTTTAGTTGGGAAGATAAGGAATTCTGTTTTAGACATGTTAAGTTTGAGGTGATGGCAGGGCATTCAAGTAGAGATGTCTTGAAGGCAGGAGGAAATGCAAAACTACAGAGAGGTAGAGAGATCAAGGCTGGAGATGTAGACTTAGGGAATCATCGCTTAGAGGTGTAGTTGAAGCCATGGGAGTGAACGAGTTCTCCAAAGGAGTGGGTGTAGTTGGAAAATAGAAGGACTCAGACCTGAACCTGGTGGGACTCCCACAGTTAGGGGATGGGAGGCAAAGGAGGAACCCACAAAAGAGACTGAGAATGAGTGGCCAGAGAGATAGAACGAGAACCAGGAGAGGCAGTGTCAGTGAGGTTGGATAATGTTTCAAGGAGAAGGAGGTGGTTGACAGTGTCAAAGGCAGCTGAGAAGCCGAGGAGGATTAGGATGGTGTAGAGGTCATCGTAGTTGGAAAGAAGGAGATCACTGGTAACCTATGAGAGGGCGATTTAAGTGGAGTGAAGGGGATAGAAACCAGATTGGAGGGTCCAAGGAAAGAATTAGAGGAACGGAACTTGAGAAGGTGGACGTAGACAACTCAAGGAGTTTGGAGAGGGATGGTAAGGATGGAGATGAGGTGATACCTGGAGGGAGCTGTGGGGTCAAGGAAGGAATTTTTTTAGGATAGGGGAGACATGGGCATGTTTGAAAGCAGGGGAAAGAAAACATTGGAGAGTGAACAGTTGAAGATGACAGTCAGGGATGGAAGAAGGGAGAGGGCAAGTGTTTTGATAAGGTGTGAATGGATGGGGTTGGATGCGCAGATGGAGGAGTGGTTATTGAGAGAAGGCAGGAGATCCCCTCTTGAGATCCTGCTGGGGAGAATGGGAGAGCTAAAGAAGGGGCAGGAGGAGGGAGGGACTGGAGAGGAGTGGGGGAGAATTTTAGGGAGATCACACCTGATAGCTTCAATGTTTTCAATAAAACAGGTAGCCAGGTCATTAGGGGCAAGGGATGGGGAAGGTGGGGACATGGGGTTTTGAGGAGGGAGTTAAACATCTGGAACAACTGGCGAGGACAATGGGCATGAGTGTCAAAAAGGACAGAGAAATAATTTTGCTGGGCAGAGGAGAGGGCAGAATTAAAACATGCAAGATTGAACTTAAGGTGGATGAAGTCAGCCTGATATCGAACAACAGAGAATGATAGCTAATACCCAAAAAAGCACTGCCACCCCAATGTAAGAACCTCACTGCCTTTCTTGCCTCAGTACCCATCATTCCTGCCCCAGGATGCACATCCTTCTTCCCCTACTGTCACAAGAAGGTTTCAGAAGGATGTGTAAGCTCCTTGAGGGGAGGGATCATGTTTATCAATAATCATAATAATGACATTTATTAAGTGCTTACTATGTACAAAGCACTGTTCTAAGTGCTGGGGAGGTTCCAAGTTGATCAGGTTGTCCCACCTGGGACTCACAGTCTTCATCCCCATATTACAGATGAGGTAACAGGCACAGAGAAGTTAAGTGAATTGCCCAAAGTCACATAGCTAAGTGGCAGAGCTGGGATTTGAACACATGACCTCTGACTCCAAAGTTCGTGCTCTTTCCACTGAGCCACACTGTTTACCAACTCCATTGTATTGTTCTCCTCCAAGCACTTAGTATAGTGCTCTGCACACAGTAGACACTCAATAAATTCCATTGATTGATTGATATGTCTCACTCACCCAGATCCTTTGGGGATGACACATTCCCATGCTGGACTGAATGGAACAGATCTCCTAAAGTGAGTGGCTGCCAGCAGTCATTTTCTTAATTTCTCTGAGTGATGTTTATGGACTCCCAGAAAGTTTGGTGAAGGAATTGACATAACTTGGAGTGGCAGGCTGGGTCAGGGGAGAGATGGAATAACCAGGAAAAGCAAGCAGAAACATTAAGATGAAGAATTCATCCAGCACCATCTATCAAGGGCTGTATTGACCAATAAATGAATTGGAAAATTTGTGGACTGATATTTTTAGCTCCTACTTAGAATGAGAATTCAGCAAATCAATGCCAGGAATTGGCAAATGGACCTAGCAATTAAAGAGAGGGAGAAAAAAGAGAAAGACATTGTTGGGAATCAGCTCCCAAACTTTCTGTGATTCAATTTTATATTCAGAAGCAACGGTGCCTAGGGCCTCGTAACTACTTCTATTTAATCAGTGATATTTATTGAGCACTTACTATGTGCAGAGCACTGTACTAAGCGCTTGGGAGAGGGCTATTTAATAGAGTTGGTAGACACGTTCTCTGCCCATGACGAGCTTAGAGTCTAGCAGGGGAGACAGACATTAATATAAATAAATAAATGACAGAACTTGGGCAAGTCACTTTCCTTCTCTGTGCCTCAGTTTCTCATCTGTAAAATGGAGATTACAACTGTGAACCCCATGTGGGACATGGACTATGTCCACCCTGATTATCTCTTATCTACCCCAGTGTTTAGAATAGTGCCTGGTACATAGAAAGCACTTAAGAATCATAAAAAAGTGCAGCAGAGTGGAGTGAGGGGTTAATAAAGGGAGCAAATCAGTACAATGCAGAAGAGGGTGGGAGAGGAGGAAATGAGGAAATGTTACCTCAAGAAATTTGTCCCACAAGGCGTCAGGTGGAGGAGTTTATTGGAAAATATATGAGGACTGGGATGTTTGCAACTGACCTTTCGGATCCCCTCAGCTGGAGATTATCCTGCACAGTCCATCTGGGCCCCCAGGACTCCCTACATGGCTTCTGTCCCAGGGTAACCCCCTCCCCTAGTTCCCCCTCACCCTGAGTTCAGGTGGTCTGACACTGGCTGGGCTGGGATACATGAGCAGAGAGTCAGGACATATCCTTCTCCTTCAGGCCCAGGTCAAACGAACCATAGCCTCAGGGAAGCCTCTAGCCTTCCCTATTTTTGGAGGGAACTGCTCTTTCTATTCAGATCTCCCCCCAGGCCCACTCAGAAATAAATTCTCCCAGGGCCTTGTACCTCTCTGGGTTAGGTCCAGCTCAGACATGTCCGCAAACCCCTGAAACGAAGAATGGAGGAGTGCGAGAGTCAGTCCGGGCAGCTTTTGAACACCAGTCAGGGTGGGCGGTCTCGAGTCAAGGTAAAGCTGCTGTTGTGAGCCAGAGGCTGGCTGGGGAGGCTCTTGCAGGCATTATCCTCAACTCATCTCTCGCTCATTCAACTCTCATATTCAGTCTGTCACTAAATCCTGTCAGTTCCACCTTCACGACATTGCTAAAATCCACTCTTTTCTCTCCATCCAAACTGCTACTATCCTGATTAAAGCACTTATCCTCTCTTGGTTTGATTACTGCATCAGCCTCCTTACTGACCTCCCTGCCTCCTGTCTCTCCCTACAACAGTCCATACTTCACTCTACAGCACAGATCATTTTTCTCCAAAAAATGTTCAGTCCACATTTCCCCACTTAAGAGCCTCCAGTGGTTGCCCATCCACCTCCACATCAAAAGGAAACTCCTTTACTGTAGGTTTTAAAGCACTCATTAACCTTACTCAACCTACCTTCCCTCCTTGATTTTCTACTTCAACCCAGCCCAAACACTTTGCTCCTCTAATGCAACCTGCTCACTGTACCTCATTCTCATCTATCCGCTGTCACCTTGCCTACTTCCTGCCTCTGGCCTGGAACACCCCCACTCTTCATATCTGACAGATGATCACTCTCCCCACCTTCAAAGCCTTATTAAATGCATATTTTCTTCAAAAGGCCTTCCCCTACTAAGACCTTACTGCCTCTTCTCCCACTCCCTTCTGTGTCACCCTTGTACTTCGATTTGCATCTTTTATTTACCCCACCCTCAGCCCCACAGCACTTATGTCTGTACTAAAATTTATTTATTAATATTAATGTCTGTCTCCCCTTTCTATACTGTAAGTTTGTTGTGGGAAGGGATCATGTCTACCAACTCTGTTATATAATAATAATAATGGCATTTATTAAGCACTCACTATGTGCAAAGCACTGTTCTAAGTGCTGGGGAGGTTACAAGGTGATCAGGTTGTCCCATGGGGGGCCCACAGTCTTAATCCCCATTTTACAGATGAGGAAACTGAGGCCCAGAGAAGTTAAGTGAATTGCCCAAATGCTTAGTTCAGTTCTCTGCACACAGTAAGTGCTCAATAAATATGATTCATTGATTGCCACATATCTGGAAATTCTGAAAGTCTGATTCTGATTGCAGCCATGAATGGGGGAGCCAGCAATGCCCTCTTTCACCTCACCTATACCCATTGCTCTGGGAAGGGAGGACGGGGTGTCTTTACCATAAAGTGTATGCATCTGTGTTTGCGGTGTGTGTGCTGAGGGGTCGGGGGGGGGGAGTGGTACAAACCATTTTAATCACAAAGATCAATCCATCAATCAGTGGCATTTATTGAACACTTTCTCTACTGTGCAATCCCTGCCCTTAAGAAGTATGCAATCAAGTTGGGGTGATAGACGCTAAAATAAACTAATGTTATGGGAAACAACTGAGTGTAAAGATAGGTACCCAAGTACTGAGAGAAAGGACTACTTAAATGCTTAGGTAATGTGGAAGAACAAAAGGAGAGTAGTGGGGTAGATAAGGTGGGGAGAAGAGAGATAAATAAGGGCAAGCCTCCTGGGGATCGCGGGGATATGTGATTTCAGAAGGGCCTTGAAGTGGTTGGGGAAAACCCCAGTGGTCTGCCAGATGTGAAGGGGGAGTGAGTTCCAGGTGGGAGGGTGTGAGCAAGTAGTCGAAAACAGAGTGAACAGGTTGGCTTTAGAGAAGCAAAGTGTGTGAGCTGGGGTATTCGTGGGAGAGGAATCAGGCAAGAATAGGAGAGAAGAGAGTGGATTGAGTGCAGGACAAGTGTTGGGGAGAGAGTTGTTTGAAGGCTTTAAAGCCAAGGATGGCTTTTTGAGTGCCAAAGGGGAAAGAGAATAAATGGAGTGGCCCAGGGTGGCCTCCCACTCCTTGATGCTCAGGGTCATGTGCTCTGCAGAGGTGGGGTGAGCCTTCCTCAACCAGGCCACTAAATGCCATTGCTTCCCAAAGCAATTGGTTGGATTATGGGTCGCTGAACTCGTTCCCCAGGCAACTGCCCACTCCAGAGGCCCAGAACCAGGGCAGCGGGTGAGGGTGGCCAGTCATCCAGTTGTACAATGGACAGTGTGGTTTCCAGCCGTCCTGTCCCCTGCCCGCTAGAGGTCATGTGGGTCTGGGAGGGGAGTGCAAAGGCCCTGGGGCAAGTCCCCTGGGTGAGAAACTCTAGGATCCTGTGAGCATGACTGCTTCTGCAAAATGGCACAGGCGACATCATGAAGTGGCATTATAGGCTGAGGAAATGCAAGTGGCATTAATCAATCAATCACTTTTATTGAGCACTTACTGTGTGCAGAGCACTGTATTAATCTCTTGGGAGAGTACAATATAATAGAGTTGGTAGACACGTTCCCTTCCCACAGTGAGCTTATGGTCTAGAGGGGAAGACAGACATTAATATAAATGAAGAAATTTTGGCTATGGACATAAGCAGCTTGGTGTAGTGGATAGAGCATGGGCCTGGGAATCACAAGTTCTAGGGTTCTAATCCTGGCTCCACCACTTGTCTGCTACATGGCTTTGGGTAAGTCACTTCACTTCTCTGTGCCTCAGTTACCTCATCTGTAAAATGGGGATTGAGACTATGAGCACCACGTGGGACAGGGACTGTGACCAATCCAATTTGCTTGGATCCAACCCAGTGCTTAGTACAGTGCCTGGCACATAGTAAGCACTTATTAAATACCACAATTATTATTGTTATTATTATTATGTGCTGTGGGGCTGAGGGAGGGGTGAATAAAGGGAGCTAATCAGGGCAAAAGGAGTGTGAGAAGAGGAAATGTCAGGGAAGTCCTCTTGGAGGAGATGTGTTTTCAGTAAACCTTCGAAGGTTGGGAGAGTGATCGTCTGTTGGATACGAAGAGAGAGGATGTTCCTGAAGACCTCCTTGTCTGGGGCTAGAGAGGTCGGTCATCTGCCCCCAAAGAGAGCACGAAGTCCACTTGGAGAGCATGTGGGGAAGTCACTTGCGTCGAGGCTGGGTATGTATGTGAGGGGGTGTTCTAGGAAACAGCTGCTCAGATAGGGACTCAGGGCAGCCCACTAATGGGAAGAAGACATAACTGCCATCAATGTGGTCAGGCCTCCGCTGGGTGGGATTCTCTGCTTGCTCAGTGGTGGCAACCTCCACTTGGGAGGGCACCAGGCAGCTGGATCTTCCCTCTGAGCTGGCCAACCGAGAGCCCTCCTGGGGACAATGCCATCCCTAGAGACCTGGCTGCCAGAATAGAGGTGACTCCCTGCCTGCTCACTCCACCAGGAGTACCAGGCTCGTTCACGGGCTGACAGGGCAGGAGCCCTGCGAAGACGATGGTGCTCAGGAAATTTCATCATCTATCATATTTATTGAGCACTTACTGTGTGCAGAGCACTGTACTAAGCGCTTGGGAAGTACAAGTTGGCAACATATAGAGACAGTCCCTACCCAACAGTGGGCTCACAGTCTAAGAGGGGGAGACAGAGAACAAAACCAAGCATACTAACAAAATAAAATAAATAGAATAGATATATACAAGTAAAATAGAGTAACAAATATATACAAACATATATACATATATACAGGTGCTGTGGGGAAGGGAAGGAGGTAAGATGGGGGGATGGAGGGGGGATGGGGGGAGAGGAAGGAAGGGGCTTAGTCTGGGAAGGCCTCCTGGAGGAAGTGAGCTCTCAGTAGGGCCTTGAAGGGAGGAAGAGAGCTAGCTTGGCGGATGGGCAGAGGGAGGGCATTCCAGGCCCGGGGGATGATGTGGGCCGGGGGTCGATGGCGGGGCAGGCGAGAACGAGGCACGGTGAGGAGATTAACGGCAGAGGAGCGGAGGGTGCGGGCTGGGCTGTAGAAGGAGAGAAGGGAGGTGAGGTAGGAGGGGGCGAGGTGATAGACAGCCTTGAAGCCCAGGGTGAGGAGTTTCTACCTGATGCGCAGATGGATTTCGGTCCAGACTCACCGAGGTCTCTGAGCCAAAGGTGGAGAGAGGGCTATGCCCCTTCATATCAGATTCTAAACCCCTTTAATAACAGTAATAATAATAATAATAGAATTTGCTAAGTGCTTACTCTGTGCCAGTCACTGTATTAAGTGCTGGGGTGGATACAAGCAAATTGAGTTGGACTCAGTCCCGGTCCCACATGGGGCTCACAGGCTTGATCCCATTTTACAGATGAGGGAACTGAGGCACCGAGAAGTGGAGTGACTTGACCGAGGTCACACAGCAGACAAGTGGAAAAGCTAGGATTAGAATCCAGGTCTTTCTGGTCTCTTCTAGACTGTGAGCCCACTGTTGGGTAGGGACCTTCTCTATGTGTTGCCAACTTGTACTTCCCAAGTGCTTAGTACAGTGCTCTGCACACAGTAAGTGCTCAATAAATACGATTGATTGATTGATTGATTGATTTCTGACTCCCAGGCCTGTATTCTATCTATTTCCACTAAATACCAATGCACCTCATAGGATTTCCATATCTACTGCAAGTTCATCCAGGGGGGATCCTTTCCCCAAAGAGGTATATGGGAGCCTTTTTTGGAAAAAAAAAAATGGTATTTGTTAAGCACTTACTATGTGCCAGGCATTGTACTACATGCTGGGGTAGATACAAGATAATCAGGTTAGACACAGTCTCTGTCCCACTTAGTGCTCACAGTCTTAATTCCCATTTTGCAGATGAGTTAACTGAGGCATATAGATGTGAAGTGATTTACCCAAGGCCACACAACAGGCAAGTGGTGGAGCCAGAATTGGAACTCAGCTTCTCTGTCCCCCAGGCCTGTGCTCTTTTCGCTAGGCCACACTGCTTTCTCCTTTGACCCTATCCTCTCCATGAGGCTAGGAGCCACTGAGCCTCGCTGTTTCTTAAAATGGCGATTAAAATGGGGATTAAGATTGTGAGCCCCACATGGGACAACCTGATCACCTTGTATCCTCCCCAGTGCTTAGAACAGTGCTTTGCACATAGTATGCGCTTAACAAATGCCATCACTATTATTATGAGGAAAGGCTCGTCTCTAGGCTGGCTGGAGAGGTGGAAGCAGAATGCAGAATCAGTAGAGTGAGGCAGACACTTCTAGTAACCATGAATAAACAAGTCAGAGTGCATGGATCAGTACTTGCCTCTTCCCATCCCAGCCATGGAGCAAAGAGAGAAGCTGGTAGGTCAGGAAAGCTAGGCCTCATGAAGCAGGGATGATCCAGAGTCTCCAGGGAAAAGACATGGTCGGGAATGGATTGTCTTCATCCTGAGATGGGACTTCAGGGTTCTGGTGTCAGCCCAGGTGGTATCATTACAGGGCAAGGAGGAGTAGCCCAGAGATATTATGGCTCTTTTTTTAAATGGTATTTAAGTGCTTCCTATGTGCCAGGCACTGTACTAAATGCTGGGATAGATACAAGCTAATTAGGTTGGATCCAGCCCATGTTCCACAGGGCTCACAGTCATAATTCCCATTTTACAGATGGGGGAACTGAGGAACAGAGAAGTTAAGTGACTTGCCCAAAGACACAAAGCAGACAAGTTGCTCCCCTCAGTACTCCAGTGCCTCCTTCTGACCACTGGGCAAGCATCCCAAAGCCACTGGGGTAGTTTATCCTGGGTGGTGATGAATCCTTCCCTCCTTCCTCTCTCCCCTTCCAAATTCAGCAGCTCCAAATGCTGTACTGATGTGGAGTGAAACTAGAGATTTACTTCCCCCTTGATCCCCCTCTTGTGTTACTCTGGATGCACTGGTAGGGCCTGCCTCATCCTAGTGGTGTTTTATTAATAGCGTTGTGTTAAGTGATTACTATGTGTCAAATAATAATAATAATTGTGGTATTAATTAAGCACTTACTATGTGCCAAGCACTGTTCCAAGCATTGGGGTAGATAGAAGGTAAGCAAGCCCCTGTCCCATATGGGGCTTCTAGTCTTAATCCCCATTTTACAGATGAGGGAACTGAGGCAAAGAGAAGTTAAGTGACTTGCCCAAGTTCAAACAGCAGACATGTGATGGAGCCCAGGCCCATGCTCTTTCCACTAGGCCATGCTGCTTCTCATGGCCTTCTCCTGCTGTACTAAGAGCTAGGGTAGATACAAGATAATCATCTTGTACACAATCCCTGTCCCACCCAAGGCTCACAGTCGAAGTTGGAGGGAGAATTGATATTGAATCCCCATTGTACAGATGAGGAAACTGTGGCACAGAGAAGTTCAATGGCATATATAAGGTCCCGAAGCAGGGAAATGGCAGAGCTGGGATTAGATCCTGTTTCCTAAATCCTACTGACATGGCACTGTCATGGCCATGTCAGCGCATCCAGACCAACATAAGAGGGGGATTCTATGGGACATAAATCTCTAGCTTCACTCAGGGATCATGCCTCCCTGAATCCGGGGCAGGGAAGATAATTTCCAAACTGAAAACCCTCCTGAGGACAATCCAAGCCAGACAATGGAGACACAATCTTGTAATATTTGTACTCTCCTAAGTGTTTAGTACAGTACTTTATACACAGTATGCGCTTAATAATACTATTGAAAGAATGAGTGACACAACCAACAGGTCATCCACTACCTAGGTAGGTAGATAGATAGGCCTCTCCTTGGAATCAAAGCATTTCCCATACTTGCCTCATTTTCTTTCTTATCAAGAATGATTTTCTAAAATGATGTTTAATCCTTTTCTGGCAAAGCTCTGTTATTAAATTATCACTTTCAATAACTTTAAATCTGAGGCTTTTTGCAAATTGCAATCCATTAGTTCCTCCAAATGTTATACATCTCTTTAATCTCCCCATAAATGTTAAATGCAGAGCACAGACTAAATCCAGATAAAAAGAAACCACAGTAGCTTCTAACGGGTCTTCCCTGAAAAAAATTATTTGAATCATCTTAATGAATTACTAGCTAAGCTCTAAAACTGAAACCTATAATTGGACCAGATCTCAGTATAGCTATTCACAGCCACCCACAAGGCTTCAATTGTGCTTTATTTTGTGGCTGGAATGCAAACAATGCCTTCTCTTACTAATTACCAGTAAGTCCCTTGTGATGTTGAGTTTGTTCGTTTACAGAAAAAAAAAATCAACCAGCAAAGTGGACTTTAAAAGCGGATTTTACAGGAGCACAGAGAGGGAAGCAATGAAGGCAGTTATCAGGACCTTGGCTACAGAATCGCCTCAATTTTCCTCGCGGGAGGTTATTTTCATCTGGAACCACCTGGATTGATATTTGTTTGCCTATATGGAGAAAACTCATTGTGGGCAGAATCCTTATCTGCTATCTCTGTTGTACTCTCCCAGCGTTTAGTATAGTGCTCTGTACATAATAAGCACTCAATAAATACTGCTGTTTGTGATGGTGAATAAGTGTTACACCTCCCCTTACCCAGTAGACACTTTCCAAGATAAATATCCTGGATTTTTATACAGGTTTCTTCCTCAAAACCTGATTACTTCACTACCCCAGTCCAGATCCACTCTGTGAAAATGACCCCGAGAGAAACATCTTACACACACATCTCCTCATAAATCAAGTGACTGGGGGGCTTGGAGATCAAGGACTACTGAAATCTAGACACCCCTAAAATGATATAATAACTGTGGAATTTCTTAATAGTAGTAACAATAATTGTGGTATTGGTTTAGCACTTATATGCCAGGCACTGTACTAAATGCTGAGGTCATGGGTTCTAATCCCCACTCTGCCACTTGTCTGCGGTGGGACCTTGGGCAAATCACTTCACTTCTCTGTGTCTCGGTGACCTCATCTATAAAATGGGGATTGAGACAGTGAGCCCCACTTGGGACAGGGGACTATGTCCAACCAGATTTACTTGTATCCACCCCCATGCTTAGTACAGTGCCTGGCATAGAGTAAGTGCTTAACAAATGCAATAATTATTATTGTTATTACTATGGGGGAGATATCATAATCAGATTGGGCTTAGTTTCTGTCCCACATGAGGTTCACAACCTGGTTGCTAAATGCTTGCCAGGTATCAAGCACTGTACTAAGCACTGGGGTAGAGTCATCATTAGCTGTCCCTGTCATTGTGGGCAGGGAATATGTCTGTTTATTGTATTGTACTCTCCCAAGTCCTTAGTATAGTGCTCTGCACACAATAAGCCCTCATTAAATATAATTAAATGAATGGTCAAGGATGATAGAGAACAGATAGTTAATTTCTATTTTATAGGTGAGGGAAGTGAGGCATAGAGAAATTCATTTTTT
The DNA here is from genome assembly GCF_015852505.1 of Tachyglossus aculeatus. Taxonomy (NCBI): domain Eukaryota; kingdom Metazoa; phylum Chordata; class Mammalia; order Monotremata; family Tachyglossidae; genus Tachyglossus; species Tachyglossus aculeatus. The sequence goes on along the minus strand of NC_052075.1, from coordinate 35,677,904 downwards.
GACATTTGTTACTCTGCCTCTACCTTCACTGACTGTAACTGTACTAAACTATGTCCAGCTGTTCAATCGCCCCTTCTGAGAATGTCCATTCTGAGCAAGGTAAAATCCCGATGAAGTATTTTTTGGCAATATACTTTCTGATTGGATAAAGCTATGTGGCCTTCCTCTTAGAAAAACTTCATCAGAAGACCTTTGGCCTGTGTTGTTATGCAGACTTTCAAACTAATCTTCCATACTGAATTATAGCCTACTTCCAAGTCAGGTGACTTCTTCTAATGCAATTTTCTTTGATCAGGAGAAGCGGTACACCTTTGACTCTTGAAATACCCGATACTTCACAAGAGTCCTGGAAATAATAAATAACAACAAACTGAAATCTAGATTGAAGCTTAAATGGATCATGTTTGTTTTGGACAAAGAAAATGAATGTCAACAAATGACAGTACTATTGATGAACAGATCATTGTAGAGAGCCTACTTCTAATCCCAAGAATCACTATCTGACACTTGTTTTGGTTTTGTTTTGTTAATGGTATTTACTAAGCATATTTATTATGTGCCAGGCAATGTACTAAGCACTGGGATAGTTGCAAGCTAATCAGGTTGGACACAGTCCCTATCCCACCTGGGGTTCACTGTCTTAATCCACATTTTACCAGTGAGGTAACTGAGGCATAGAGAAGTGAAGTGACTTGCCCAAGGTCACATAGCACACAAAGGTCAGAGCTAGGATTAGAACCCAGGACTTTCTTTCTCATTCCCAGGCCCGAGCTCTAATCACTAGGTCACAATGGTTCTCAGTGCTCACGTGTTTTTAGCTTGGAATCCCCATTTTCAAGGAATAATTATCCTCACATTTGAGTTTACAAAAGCCATTTATTGCAGGGTCTCAGGCTGCTGAATTAGGTTTCAAAGAAGACCCTCTCCAAGAAGCCCTACTTCCCCATTGGAAAAGGGTTTCTGTTTGCTTCTTTGTTTTAGAAGTAGCATGGCCTAGTGGCCAGAGCACAGGCTTGGGAGTCAGAGGACATGAGTTCTAATCCCAGCTCTGCCACTAGTCTGCTGTGTGACCTTTGGCAAGTCACTTAACTTCTCTGTGCCTCAGTTACCTCATCTGTAAAATGGGGATTAAGAACTGTGAGCCCCATGTGGGACAACCTGATTACCTTGTATCTACCCCAGTGCTTAAAACAGTGCTTGGCATGTAGTAAGTGTTTAAGAAATACCATCATTATTATTATTTTTTAAGTGCTTACCATGTGCCAGGCACTGTACTAAGTACTAGGTAGATACAAGCTAATCAGGTTGGAAACGGTCCATGTCCTAAATAGGGCTCACAGTCTTCATCTGCATTTTGCAGATGAGGTAACTGAGGCACAGAGAAGTACCTTACCCAAGGTCACACAACAGACAAATGGGAGAGCTGGGATTAGAACCCAGGTCCTTCTGAATCCCAGGGCCATGCTCTCTCCACTAGGCCATCTGCTTCTAAGTTTCAGCTCTTCCCACCAACAATGGACTCTAGAACTCTCCACCATCTTATTTGAGCCATAGGGATGTCCAGTTTCCAGAAAGCAGAGAAAAATCAATCAACTGATCAATACTTACTGGGCACCTCCTCTGCAGGGCTCTGTACTAAGAGCATTTGGAAACATATAATAGAATTAGTAGACATGATCCTTGTCCTGAGTGTTTAGCAGTGGGGACAGGCACCAAAGTCAATTACAGATAGGCGGAAGCAATGGAGTATAAAGAGATGTGACTAAATGCCATGGGGGATTAGAAGTATGCATATGCTCTAGTGATGGGGAAATGCTGAAGTGCCAGATGACAAGTGGAGGGATGAGAGAGCAACCAGGGAAGGCCTCCTGGAGGAGCTGTGATTTCAGAAGGGCTTTGCAAATTGGGAAAGCAGTGGTCTGCTGGATGTGAAAGGGGAAGGAGCTTTAGGCGCAAGAGAGATAGTGAGCAAGACATCAGCAGCAGCTGGAGAGACCAGAATGAAGCACAGTGAGTAGGTTGTCCCGAGGGGACTGAAGTGCATGAACTGTGGTGTAGTGGGAGAAAAGAGAGGTTAAGTAGGGGAAGGGGACAGATTGAATTTCTTAAAGCCAGTGGTTGGGAGTTTCTGTTTGATGCAGAGAGGAAGAGATAATCCTTGGAGGCTTTTCAGGAGTGGGGAAGCAGGCAGAATGATGTTTTAGAAAAAAGATCTAGGCTGCAGATTGAGGTATGGTCTGGAGAGGAGAAGAGACTGAAGGCAGGGAGGTCAGTGAGGAGTCTGGTGCAGTAGTACTTGGGCCAGCAAGGTGACGGTTTAGACGGAGAGGAAGGGGTGGATTCTGGAAATGTTGTAGAGGAAGAACTGACAGGATTTAGTGACAAAAAGACTGAATATAGGAGTTGAAAGAGAGGGAGAATCAGGGATGATGCCTAAGTTGTGGGCTTGAGAGATGGGAGATGGTGGAGTCATCAACTGTGATGGGAAAGTTGTGAGGAGAAGATTTGGAAAGTGAAATGGGCATTTCAGTTTTAGGCAGTTCAGCTATTGAGGATACCTTTAGAGATCAAGTGCCTTTAGTCAGAGATGTGTTTTAAGGCTTACCCCCAGGTCTCTCTTTTTTCCCTTATCAGCTCTCTTCACCCTCTAAACCCCAGCAGAAGCAATCCATAACTCCCCAAGAGCTTCATTTGTAGTTCTCCCATTGCTGACATCTGACCCATGCAGGCCTGGAATGCCCTCCCCCTTCAAATCTGCCAGATAGCCACACTGTCGATCTTCCAAACCCTCCGGAAACCTGCCTCCTTCAGAAAGCTTTTCCCTGATTAATTTCTATCTTCCCATATCATTGTCAATCCAACTGTCTCCTTTAGCATTTATATTTCCAAAGTAACCCATTTGATAGACCAATTGACTTACATTAGTTACTTTTTCATTCATTCATTGATATATCTCCCCATACCTTTACTACCAATTGTAGCTTTGTTTTTTCTCCTGCTTCCACTGTTTTAAAGATAATAATAATAAAGTATTTGTTAAAGTGCTTTAAACTGACCTGTGCTGGGCCGCAGTGACATGGGAGAGAGTCGAGGGTGGGAACTCAAGTTTACTGCACAGAAGGAGGCAATGGTAAACCACATCCATATTTTTACCAGGAAAACTCTATGTATCCACTACCAGAACGATTGCAGATGGAGTTTGGGTGTTTTGGGAGAGATGTGTCCAAGGTGTTGCTATGGGGCGGAGACGACTCGACAGTATAAGACAAGACAATGTGCCAGGCACTGTACTAAATGCTGGGGTGGATACAAGCAAATCAGGTTGAGCACAGTCTCTGTCCCACATGGGGCTCACAATCTCAATCCCCACTTTACAGATGAGGCAACTGAGGCCCAGAGAAGTGAAGTGACTTGTCCAAGGTCACACAGCAGACAAGTGGCAGAGCTGGGATTAGAACCCGTGACCTTCTGACTCCCCAGGCTTGTGCTCTATCCACTATGCCATTCTGCTTCTTCATAATTTGTGTCTGTCAGAGGATAAGGTTCTTGAAGCCAGGGATCACGTTTTGCATCACTTGTGATCTCCCAAGTGTCCAGTACAAATGTGGTACTCACAAGATGTTCAATAATTATTGTTTGATTGACCAACTTGGGATTGTTCTTGAGTCTTCAATCAGTAAATCAATGGTATTTATTGAGCATTTACTGTGTCTTCTGGTTGAATGTAGCCCAGGGGGATGGAGCAGTGGGGTGAAGCTTGTGTTTAAAGCTCGTAGTGAAACTGTCCTGGATGCCTATTCAATCTCCACAATAACCCAGCAACTTGGACTTCTTGGAGAATGAACTAGTTGATGATAGCAATTTAGCAGAAAAGATAGATTGGAAGCCAAGTTCCCTTCATCTGCCTTTGATTTGACGTCAACAGTTTCATTTCTTTTTGCCTTTAGCCCTGCAGCTAACATGCTCTGTAATAAATTCAGGAAGGAAATGTTTTAAGTCAGTGAGACTCGGGGTTTGAGAAGCTTTTTTCCATGTTAACCTAACATGCTAGCATTGAGGTCATGCCCTAGCAATGCTCACTGCCATTACAGTGACATTTCCAACGATTACAGGTGTTCCCTCGGGTCTGGCCACCACACAATACCTGGAGATGCATCTTGTATTAATTATTGATGTAGCTCAGGACCGATAAGCCTCATCCCTGACATTACCACCAATCACTGCAGGTGAGTTAATTCCCCCTCTGTCCCCTCTTTCCCTCATCCACTTCTTTTCCACTTTCCCCTGATTCCCAGCTGTTCTTTCCTTTGCTCGGATCCCCTGAACGCTCCCCTGTGCCATGCCCAAATATATTTTTTTCTTTTTGGAAATGAATGACTTCCATGTTCCCTCCACTCAAGCTGCACCCCCACGCTACCAGTCAGCTTCTGGGAACAGGACGGCAAAGGGGCTTACAGCCAGTAGGACAGCAAACTATCCTGGAACATGATAGGGGAAGGTAGGGGAGGAGAGCCAGAGTTTGGAGTGTTAGGATGTGGCAGGAATATGTTAGCGGGGTCTTGGCCTCTTTGGATGGTATAGCGGCTGGATCTTGGCTCAGTCTTCTTGTCTCAAGTGGTGGGATGCTGACTGGATTGCCCTCACCGCATCCCTCTGGGCCTCCTCTCTGGCCAGCTCCAACCTTCTCCCCACTCCCCCATGGCCGGGTTCCACAGTCTTGACGGCTGCTCAGGCTTCCATGGCTGCTTCTGACCTCTGGTTGTGCAGGGAACTTAAGTGCCACTTCTTCTGCCCCCCCATATAGACTTTCCACCAGCCGCTGCTCATGGCTCTGGATTTGCTGGCAACAATCTCCATGGAAACATGGCTGGCTACTCCCATCAGAGGTAAAGACAACCGAGGCCCTCTAGATTAGACCGCAAGCTCGTTGAGGCTTGTTATTTTGTATTCTCCCAAGTGCTTAGAACAGTGCTCTGCACACAGTAAGTGCTCAGTAAATATGACTGAATGAATAAATTGTTAGCTCGTTGTGGGAAGGAAATGTGTCTAACAACGTTATGCTGTACTTTCCTAAGCACTTAGTACAGTGCTCTGCACACCGTAAGTGCTCAATAAATACAATTGATTGACCTCCTTCCCCTCCCCACACCACCTGTATATATGTATATGTTTGTACATATTTATTACTCTATTTATTTTACTTGTACATACTTATTCTATTTATTTTATTTGGTTTATATGTTTTGCTTTGTTGTCTGTCTCCCCCTTCTAGACTGTGAGCCCGCTGTTAGGTAGGGACCGTCTCTATGTTTTGCCAACTTGTACTTCCCAAGCGCTTAGTACAGTGCTCTGCACACAGTAAGTGCTCAATAAATACGATTGAATGAATGAATGAATGAATGTGGCAATTGAGGCTGAATTTTGGAACTGTCCAGCAGGGCTGCAGTAAGAAAGAATCAAGAGGACTCTCTGACGCTTGGAGCAAGGAGGTGGAAGCAGGATCCAGGAATCTGACCATCAAGAGTCCCCCCTGCCTGCTTCTCTTCCACCCCCTTATCTCAGCCGGATTTCCTGGCCCATCACATTCCAGTATTTTTTGTCGGTTTAAAGGTCACTAGCTCTTCCCCTTCTAGAGCCCAGAATGTGACTGGTAGCATCCCACCTGGCCTGTGAGGGTGTCCTGCCCTTGGAAAAAGAAAAAAAAATCATGGAGGAAAGATGGGCGGGCCGAGTTCTGGAAGAAGAGCAGAAAGGAAACTATCTAGAAAAAAGGAAGGGGAACAGGGGCCTGGGATAGGGGAGAGAAAGTGGATTATAATGAGATTTACAATGTAATTGTAAATTGCAGGACGTGGCTGTAACTTTTGGGGTTTGTTCAGGAGTGGAAGCTAATTAATCACCTTGAAGCCTGTGGGGAAAACATACCCCACCGTGAGACAGCCACTAATGGTGATTCAGTCACAAATATCCAATAATAATAATAATTGTGGTATTTGTTACTATGTGCCAGGCAATGTACTAAGCACTGGGGTGGATACAAGCAAATCAGTTTGGACAGTCCCTGCCCCATGTGGGGCTCACAGTCTCAATCCCTATTATACAGATGAGGTAACTGAAGGCACCGAGTATCGTGGGGTGCCCAGGTATTTAATTCACAGACCACTAGCCTTTGGCATGCAAGAAGTGGACCATAGACCCTCCTGCATCATAATGGCTAGCTTCTTCATCTTTCTGCAAGCCCAAGACTCTTGCCCACAACTCTGCAGCTGCTCCTGCTTCATAGCCCTGGCAACTTGGAGTCATTCATGGTGCTGAGCAGCATCAGGGTGGGGCACACTCAGTTCCTGCAGTCATGGACAGGGAACTTGTCTGCTAACTCTGTTTTAATGTACTCTCCCAAATGCTTAGCACAGTGCTCCACACATAGTAAGCACTCAGTAACTACTGATTGATTCAGCAACTGGGGAATCCTTCTGAAGAGCTAAAAGTTAGTTACATCTGCCACTCCACTCTCTCAATACCTTCCTAGGTAGAGGACAGTATTATCCACGGTGGCTTGGAAACTAAAATGTATTCCCCAGCCAAGACAGGCACCTGCATCTCTTCTCTGATATAATGGGTTTCTTTTGGAGTGGGGTTGCAGGGTTAGGGGGAGAGCTTTCTGGCCTGCCCTTCTCATAGGGTTTAAGATAAAAAACTGAACACATCCTCCAGGTCCACAAAGGGAATAACAGGAAAGTACCGGTGGTTGGGGAAAATGCTTGTGGGTCAAAGGGAAACGATCTGTGTCCTCGTTTCCATAGCAACAATAGATAGAATATGTTTGACTCTGAGTGACCTGCCCCGATCAATGAGGATTTTAAAGGATCCAGTGTTGCCGCTCACAACACAGTTTGAGTACTAGGTTTGTGACTCTTTTGTCATTTTCTGTCTCCCCATTTCAGGGTTCTAATCCTTGTGCCAATAGACAGTCTGGGTAGAGACTCTCTGGGGGTTTTTGTTCATGATGCTAATGGCAACAGTCGTGGTTCAACATTTCTCAAAGTAGACCCAGGAAAAGCCACCTATTCCTGATCTGGTTCTTGTTCCTAATTTAAACCCAGGGGTTCTCACCCCTGAAACACAGAATCATCAACATGAGTGCTTACTGTGTTCAAAGCACTGTACTGAGCACTTGGGAGAGTACAAAGCAACAGAGTTGGTAGATACATTCCTGGCCCATGATGACCTTAAAGTCTAGCAGGAGAGGGAGACATTAATAGAAATAAAATTTATAGGATAGAATTTAAAGATATGTACATAAGGACCGTGAAGCTGAGGGTAGGGTGAATATCAAATGCCCAAAGATCACTGATCCAAATACACAGACAATGTAGAAGGGAGACGGAGACAGGAAAAAGAAGGCTTAGTTGGGGAAGGACTCTTGGAGGAGATGTGATCTTAATAAGGCTTTAAAGTTGGGGAGAGTGGTGATTTGGTGTATTTGGAGGGGGAGGGAGTCCAGGCTAGAGGGAGGACATGGGGAAGGAGTCAGCCATGAGACAGATGAGATTGGGGCACAGTGACTAAGCTGGGGCTAGAGGAGCAGAGTGTGTAGGAGATCAGTCAGATAAAGTAAGGTACTGCTTTAAAACCAAGTGTAAGAAGTTTCTATTTGAAATGGAGGTAGATGGACAACCACTGGAGGTTCTTGGGGGTGGGGGTGGGGGGGGGGAGACAGACAACTTTTTTTGAAAAACTATCCATACAACAAAGTGAAATGTGGACTGCAGTGGGGAGAGACAAGAGGCAAGGAGGCAGATATAGTAGTCAAAGTGGGGATAGGATAAATGCTTGGATCAGCCTAGTGGCATTTTGTATGGAAAGGAAAGGGTGGATTTTAGCGATGTTGTGAAAGAATAACCCACAGGTTTTGGTGACAAATTGAATATGTGGGTTGAATGAGAGAAATGAGTCGAGGACAACATCAAAGTTACAAGCTCCCTTTGGCAGTCAACTGTAGGTAAGTTCCATAGGTCTTTCCCTGGAGTTTCCCTGCTGAAACTCAGCTTTCTGGTGAATATCAATTGTTCCCCTCACCTACCCATGCCCTAGGCAGGGACTGACCTCTCCTCAAGGCTCTGAAGCTTTATCTAGGTCTTTCTAGCCCCTGCCTCCTCACCTAGTTCCCCCGCTGATGTCACCAAGTGATTAACATCCCATGTAAAACAACTTTACCTCCAAGAGTCTTGATAATCAGTCAATCAGTGATAAACTAGCAGTATCTAGATCATAATTTTCTCAGCAGTGTCTGACAGTTTCAGCCTATCTAGGGGAGGAGCTAGTTTAGCCTGCTGGACCGTGACACAGTTGAGTTTCATTCAATTAGTGTAAGGAAAATGGATGTCTGAGTATAGGTGTCAATGGCAGAAGATAGCTTTTAACTTCCATGAAGTCCTAATTGAGTAAGACTTGGCCCCATGAGCACTTTATACAAGGTGACTATAGACGGAAATTCACAGCATAAGACTATGAGGGGCAAAATAAGTTAGGGTAAATCCCCCTCTCCCTCACCCCCTTCTTCATTTCCCGGGCTCTGGCGCTCCACCATTTCTGCTGAGTAAATAAAATAGTAATACTTGTGGAATTTGTTAAGGGCTTACTATTTGCTCCAAACTGTACTAAGTGCCAGGGCAAGGGCAAGATAATGAAGGTCAATATAGTTCCTTACCCACAGCCAGCTCAGGGGCAGGTTTATGCCCCTCTGTTCAATGGATCTGAGGGCTGTAATCAAAGTGGGATTCAGCAAAGGGGTGAGGGGCATATCAGTTCCATGAGATTTCACCAGGCAGACGGTGGGAAGTGGGGAATAAAATCTTGTTCAAATGCTTGGAATTTTGCAACATTTTCACACCAAAGACAGAGGCAGACATGGCAGAGAATGACATTTCATTGAAAATCATCCTTGAAGACAATTTCAATAGCTCGTCAGAAATTTCTTCTTCTTGAGTGACCTGGGTTGCAAGTTACTTGGCCTTTTCCTCTTTTCCCACCATTGGGAAAGCATTAGCCAGCCACTGCATCTCTCGTGGGGGTCCGTAATCCGCTGGACATCAGCCCTGGGAAAACGAGGGACTTGTGCTTTGTATGGGCAGAAGAGGATGGTGAGATGGGGGGTTGCCCTGAGGGACTGGCCCCTCTTACTTATCTTGGCTCTGTCCTCCCCTGGCACCTAGCCCAGCTTCTGTCCTCCTGAGAGCCCATTCAGCTCCCGCGGTCGGACCAAGTGTTTGACCCCGAGGTGATTCATTCATTCAATCATATTTATTGAGCACTTACTGTGTGCAGAGCACTGTACTAAGCACTTGGGAAGTACAAGTTGGCAACATATAGAGATGGTCCCTACCCAACAGCGGGCTCACAGTCTAGAAGGGAGAATGCACCCTGCCTTTTTCTGTCTGCCAATCGAAGCCTCCACTGGCTCCTCACCTCCCCACTTGGGCATCCCTGGCAGACCCACAGTCCACTCGAGAAATGGGACCTTTTCCCAGGCTCAGTGTGAGCAGCTCCACAGGGCCTGGTCCTCTGGCTGATGCTCCAGGAGCACTTCAGAGTTTTCAAGCACTTTCCCTGCAATGATTTTTCCAGTCCTCCAAGAGACTAAGATACATTAGTTGGCTCCCTTATTCCCTCAGAAAAACCAAGGCAGACCATTTTTTTGGTTTTTAAAATGGAATTTGACAAGCACTTACTATGTACCAGGCATTGTACTAAGTGCTGGGGTAAATACAAGCTAATCAGGTTGAACAGTCCATGTCCCACATGGGGAATCACAGTCTTCATCCCCATTTTTCAGATGAAGGAACTGAGGCACAGAGAAGTTAAGTGACATTCCCAAGATCACACAGCAGAGAAGTGGCAGAGCCAGAATTAGAACCCAGGGCATCTGATTCTCAAGCCCATGATCTTTCCACTTGGCCACACCACTTCTCTAGGCCATTATTTCCTTGGAAAAGCCAAGACAGAACTTTTTTTTTTAATGGCATTTGATGAGCACTTACTATGTGCCAAACTCTGTACTAAGTGCTGGGGTAGATACAAGCAGGGACCTGGGGACAGCAGACAGGAGGGGATGATAACTTCAAGGGATTTCTGACTTCCAGCTCCAGAGAGGGGCCAGCCCCCAGAGGGTGAATACATTGCTCCATATTAGCTGGTCTGTTCAATGAAGGTGAATCAAGGAAACCCTTCTTCCCCCAGAAATAGGGTGGGGAAAAGGGGGAGCTTGGCAAAGCAGCATGACTTAGTGGAAAGAGCACAGGCTTGGGAGTCAGAGGTCGTGGGTTCTAAAGCCAGTCAGCTGTGTGACTTTGGGTAAGTCACTTAACTTCTCTGGGCTTCAGTTACCTCACCTGTAAAATAGGGATTAAAACTGTGAGCCCCATATAGGACAAACTGATTACCGTGTACCTACCCTAGTGCTTAGAACAGTGCTTCTCACATAGTGACTAACAAATACCATCATTATTATTATTTGTAGTATTAATTGAACAGCTGCTGTGTACAGAGCACAGTACTAAGTTCTTGAGTGTGTACAATCAAGCAAATAGCCATGAGTCCCTGAAGGGAGAAGCAGCATGGTCTGATAGAATATGGGCCTGGGCATCAGAGGACCTGGGTTTTAATCTCTTTTTGCCACTTATCTGCTTTGTGACCTTGGGCAAGTCAGTTAACTTCTCTGTGCCTCAGTTCCCTCATCTGTAAAATGGTGATTAGGTCTGTGAGCCCCATGTGGGACAGGGACTGTGTTCAACCTGATTAGTTCATATCTGTCACAAGCCCCCAGTTCATACCAACCGGGACCTTCCCGGACCGGGGGAAGCCTTGGTGACATGCAGTAGAGTTCAAACCACACCTCTGATCACCAAGGGCAATGTGGAAAGTTTTTACTTAGTTTACCAATGTGCAAGGGAGTAACACACACACACACACACACACACTCACTCACTCACTTCACCAAGGGTCCAATACCAGTCTGGAATCAAAGGAGCTCTTTCTGTCAATGCTTCTTATTTTGCTTCCAAGTGTTGCTGCTTCCAAGAGCCACTCTCCTGCTTCAATGCTGCCACCACGTGCCTCCATCTGCATGCCCCTTGCGATTCAAAAGGGGTGCCTTTTATATGCCTTAGGCATGTCAGCTGTGACTCTACATGCAGTCGTTGATTGGCCCAGGCCCATTACAGGGGAGAACAAGGAGAGAAAGCCACGCCTCCCTCCATGCTCTGCCCCACTGCAGGCCTGCAATCACCTGTCTCCGATAGAGCTCATTATTGCCTTCGCAAAGTCTCTCCCTTCTAGTCATTTGCGGGACCACAAACGGTCATTAACAAGGAGGCTTGTTGTGGGTTCACTACAGTATCTACCCTAGTGCTCAGTACAGTGCTTGGCATATAGTAAATGCTTAGCAAAATCCATAAAAAAAAACCCCAAACTCCCACCTGGATATTCTTTCCCAGCACATAGTACAGTCCTCTGCACATAGTAAGTGCCTAATTAAAATGATCACTACAAGCTCAATGGAAAGAGCACGGGCTTTGGAGTCAGAAGTCATGGGTTCAAATCCCAGCTCTGCCAATTGTCAGCTGTGTGACTTTGGGCAAGTCACTTAACTTCTCTGTGCCTCAGTCACCTCATCTGTAAAATGGGGATTAAGACTGTGAGCACCCCGTGGGACAACCTGATCACCTTGTAACCTCCCCAGTGCTTAGAACAGTGCTTTGCACATAGTAAGCACTTAATAAATGATATTAATAATAATAATAACAATTATTAAATCAAAAATCTCATTCTTAAATTTGAGCTGGGCAGAAATAAGGAAATGAATAAAAAAGACCCAGTCAGCTTCTTCAATCACATCAAATAGGCTTTCTCTTCAGATAAACCAAGAGGAGTTTCCATTTAATTAAAAAAACAATCTTGAGAGAAGCGAGTCATATGCAATGCTTTCTCTGTCACTGGGACTATTCCCAGACCTTGCATAATTAGGGTTTCCATCAGTCGTCAGTCAGCCAAGCATATTTACTGAGTGCTTACTTTGTGCAGAGCACTGTACTAAGTGTTTGGGAGAGTAAAATATAACAATATAGCAGACACATTCCCTGACCACAACAAACGTAACAAGAACAACAAAGCGCGTTAAATTTACAGTCCTCTGCTGTTACGGGGGTATTTTTGAGATCTTCTGTGGGCCTGTGTTTTTCATCTTTGTGTCTGGGCGGTATGGATGCGGTGGGGAAAGAGGGGCACTTATCTGAGCCTCCATAAGGATCTGGCAGCATCAGCAGGGCTGAAGGTGTTTTCCAGGTGATTGAGGGCCAGCAGGAAAGTGCATTTCTGTTAGGTTTTCCATGGACTGGAATCCGACCTGGACATCCCCCAGTCCAGATCTGAATGTCTTTGCCGTCCAGGACAAACAACTGGAGGTAACAATGGCTGGGTAAAATCCTCCCACCAGAGCCCTGGCCAAAAGCTACAGTGTGTGCAACCCAAAGACTCAGATGATTTCTGGGGCAAAATGAGTTTTGCAGTTGTGAATTTTGCTGCAGTTTTCTTGTCCATGATATCTGACCCGAGCAGATATAGGGTTGGCATGCCAGGCTGTTTGTCAGGATGACACTTGGTAACACCCCAGGTCACCCAATGAAACACTGCTGGACTAAAGATGGGTTTTCACTGAGGCGCAGAGACCTAGTGGAGGGACTTTGCCCTAGTTTTCTCCACAACATCCGAACTTCCATTTCTCCAAAGTAGAGTCTCTCTGAACTCCATGAGCCTGCCCTGCCATCATCATCATCATCATCATCATCATCATCGGTATTTACTGAGTGCTTGGGAGAGCACAGTGCAACAGACTTGATAGACATGTTCCCTGCCCACAACAAACTTCCAAACTGGTTTCTGTCTCACAGATAGGGGATTTCACCACTGACTCAACAGTGACTATTAGAGAGGCAGGGTGGCTCAGTAGAAAGAGCCCGGGTTTGGGAGTCAGAAGTCATGGGTTCTAATCCCAGCTCCACCACATGTCTGCTGTGTGACCTTGGGCAAGTCACTTAACTTCTCTGAGCCTCAGTTACCTCATCTGTAAAATGGGGATGAAGAATGTGAGATCCACGTGGGACACCTGATCACCATGTATCCCCCCCAGCACTTAGAACAGTGCTTTGCACATAGTAAGCGCTTAACATATGCCATCATTATTTATTTATTATTATATGCCTTTCAGGGTTTTGCCAAACATCTAGTGCATTGGTAAAGGCCTTTGGAAAATCAAATTCTTAATTCCCCTCCCCAGTGCTTTTACCGACTCCTTCAAAAGATCCCAAGCTTGATGCTAGGCCTGCGTTTGGTGCTGACTTGCTTTCTGGAAAACATCGCCATCCAGGAAGGGGATGAACAGATGGGAATCTGTGCTAGAACTCCCCCCTCCAAATCCCTGGGTCCCTGGATGGCACCTGCAAGGCGGGTGGGCACACCTTCTCCTCCTCAGTTGTGTCAGTCGGGAAGGTAGAGGCGAGCCTACTCTTTGCCTGGTTGCCCCCCAGTCCTGTCCCCAAAATATACAACAACCCAGCTGGGAGCATATGAGAAGGGTGCTGAGCACAGGGATGAGGTGGGGTCAGCCTGCACTCTGGTGTGGGCCAGTTGGACCCTCACCTAACTCCTTGATGACCAGGATGAATCAGTAATAGTGGCATTTGAGCACCCACTTGATGCAAGACACTTGGAAAGAAGTGAGCAATGACTTATCACCTGGTCCCTCTCTCTTACAGAACTTGGGACCAGGGTTCTGAAAGTGGGAATTTCCACAGCATCTATCCCCCGAGCACTCCATGTTCCCTGACTTGATTTTATTTATCCTCTATGCTGGGCTGTCCTGGGGAATATTTACTCCTTGGAAGTCTGGTGATCCCTCCAAACTGGAATCCTGCATCTCTCCAGGTCATCTCTTCAGTCTTTCCAGCTGTTTCAATGTCTCTGGACATTCCAAGCCTTCACTCAGCACCCCAGGTCTAGCAGCAATAATAGCAATAATAATTATTATTATTGTATTCATTAAGTGCTTACTAAGTGCCAGGCACTGGGGAAGATACAAGTAAACCGGGTTGGACACCGTCCCTGTCCCCCGTGGGGTTCACAGTCTCAATCCCCATTTTACAGATGAAGTAACTGAGGCACAGAGAAGTGAAATAACTTGCTCAAAGTCACACAGCAGACAAGAGGCGAACCCAGAATTAGAACCCATAACCTCATGTTTCCCAGACCCATGCTCTATCCACTACGCGATGCTGTCTCCCTGCCATGCTGCTTCCTTGACCCCAAAAGAGTCAAAAAAGAGTCAAAACTCCCCAAAATATCAGCTTTCCTGCACTGAACCTACTCTACAGTGCCTGCTCAGTCTGCTGCATTCTGCAACATGGGAGACCTGTGGGTTGGTGAACGGGCATTCTTGCACGGGTGTCCAGAGCTTCTGATTCTAGACAGTAAGCTCACTGTGGGCAGGGAATGTGTCTGCTATGCTGTTGTATTGTACTCCTCCAAGCGCTCCAAGTGCTCCAAGCCCAGTAAATGCTCAATAAATACAATTGAATGAATGAATCCACATCGGCCCTTTATTCCCCCCGAAGAGGGACGGAAAAGCTGAGGAGAGGTCGGGGCAAAGCTTTGGGGATACTAGGGTTAGGCTTACCCGATCAAGTTCTCTACCCAAGTTTCTCTTGGGCCCTGTGAATCTCTTCCACCACCCTCCTCTCATCAGCTCTCTTCAGTCACCTCTTCCTGTTGCCTCCATCGTGGCTGGGGCTCCTCTCCTGTTGCCTCTCATCCTGGCTCCCCCCACCCCTGCAGGTTGACAGATCTTAAGCCTTTCAGGGTTTGAGCTATATGAAGGCCTAATGCATTATGGATGAGAAGTAAATTACATGGCTTACAATTAAAGGCTTTCCTTCTCCATCTGAGCCACCCCCGCTCCCTAACTTTCCACATTATTTCAGTGTTTTGCAGGAAGACATTCCAATTCCCCATTTGTGGCTCCCATTTCTAGTAGAGTCCATTTTAAATGACTCATGCAGGTACTTTACAAGGCAAACCCTTCAACCTCTACAGTTCTGCAACACTATGCCCTCACGTTGCTCTGAGAACCCGATCAGAGCCCAGCTCAGGCTCCTCTACCTGGGGGCAGAGATGGCTCAGCTGCTCTCTGAAAGTGAGTTTTCCACAAACAAACACAAACATCCCTTTGGAAAAGGAATTCCTCAGCCTTAGTGATTTCACTGATCACTCGTCTCTGGAAATGCACACAGAAGATGGGGATGATTGGATTCCACTTGGCAGAATCAGCAGTGTTGTGGATTGGCAGTTCACATGAAGAAGATTGAGGTTATTTGCCATTTGGCACCTGGAAAACTCTATTTGCAGAAAAGGAGTTTCATTAGTGACATAGTTGATGGTAACCGCCAAATTCTGCTACGTAGGTGTGCTCTGGCCACAATGATTTAAGCCCAGCAGAAGACAGAAAACTGAATCTGATAGAGTGTGAAGCCAACAGGGTACTCGAATTAATCATGGAATTTATGAAGCACTTACTATGTACCAACCTCCGTAGTGGCACACTTAAGATAGTAAACTCCAATTCAATACTGCTTCCTCACGAAACTAACTCTTTGGTTTGGAAGCCCACTTAGACTGAAAACTCCTTGAGGATAGGGATGAGATCTATCAACTGTATTTTCCTCTCTCAAGTACAGAGAACTAGTGTGGCCCAGTGGAAAGAGCACAGGCCTGAGAGTCAGAGGATCTGGGTTCTAATCTTGGCTCTGCCACTTGTCTACTGTGTGTCCTTTGGCAAGTCACTTAACTTCTTTGAGCCTCAGTTACTTCTATATCTATAACATATCTATAACATGGGGATGTAGATGCATACCTCTACATCTATAAAATGGGGATTAAGATGTTGAGCCCCACATGGGGCATGGATTGTGTCCAACTCGATTAGCTTGCATTTACCCTAGTGCTTAGTACAGTGCCTGGCTCATAGTATGTGCTGAACAAATATTATTATTTTTTAAAGAGCATAGTACAGTGCTCAGCACACAGTTAGTGCTCAATAAATACCATCTATTGATTAACTCCTTCCCCCCTGAAATTTGAAAGACTCCAGGTACCCCATATCGAATTTCCTCCCCCAGCATGCCTATCTCAACTAGTTGCCAGTGTCCTTGTCCTGTAAATCCACTGGCCATCCCTAGTATTTACTCCCTTATTTATCTCCATGCTCTGCACGTTTGTGTCTGTTATTTCACTGTGCATTCAATTATTTATTTTGATTACTCTATGCGTAAATATTTTTGTCTGTTTTCCCCATTGTGTTGTTTACTGCATTTGTAAATATTTTTGTCTGTCTCCTTTGGGGGAAGGAACATATCACTTTTCAGTTTTGTACTTCCCAGGTGCTTTGTATAATACGGTGTATTGCACACAGTGGATGCTCAACGCTCTTAGGTAGGGAGGATGGCTAACCCCCAATTTCCAGATGAGGAAACTGAGGTTCAGAAAGCTTGCAGGATCTGCCCAAGGTCATGCAAGTGACAGAGTTGGGTTAGAACTAAGGTTCCATTAGGCTTTTCCATTAGGCCACACTGCTTCCCTGAATCAGTCCACCTGGAAAATCTTTGGAGCTAATGTCGTGTTTTGATGACTGTGAATCCCAACCTGCCACAGACGCCTTAATATAGAGCTTGGGAAAATACAACATAATTTTTTTAGGGTATTTGTTAAGTGTTTGCTCTGTTGGCAGGCACTTGTACCAAGTGCTGAGGTACATACAAACTAATCAGGGTGGACACAGGCCATATTTCACATGAGGCTCATAGTCTTACTCCCCATTTTACAGATGAGGTAACTGAGGCACAGAGAAGTTAAATGACTTGCCCAAGACCACACAGCAAACATTGTGGCAGAGCTGGGATTAGAACTCAGGTCCTCTGACTCCAAGGCCTGTATTGTTTCCACTAGGCCAAGCTGCTCCTAGAGTGGGTAGGCACAATCCCTGCCCATGAGGAGTTTACAGTCTATAGTAATATATTATGTGTGTGTATGTATTTGCACCACACCTCCTCCAAGAGGCCTTCCCTGTTAAGCACTCATTTCCCTAATCCATCCTCCTTTCACTGTCAACTACGCACTTAGATGTGTACCCCTTAAGCACTTTTTACTCACCCCAGCCCCAAGATACTTAGGTAAATATCTTTCTACTCTACTATTTCCCCTCTCTGTAATTTATTTTAATGTCTGTCTCCCTCTGTAGACTGTAAACGCTTTGTGGGAAGGGATCACATCTACCAGCTTTATTATATTATACATTCCCAAACACTTAGTACAGTGCTCTGCCCACAGTAAATGTTCAGTCAATAACACTAATTAATTGATTAATATGTGTTCCTGGCATTAACAAATATTATTGTCATTATTATTATGATCATTATTATTATATGCCGAGCACTGGTGTAGATATGCCACAGTCATATACAAGATAGTCATTGTCCTACATGGGCCTTAGGGAAAGGGAAAAACGGGTACTTTAATCACATTTTACAGATGAGGAATATGAGGTTCAGAGACGCTAAGTGACTCGCCAACAGTCATCCTTCTAGACTGTGAGCTGGTTGTTAGGTAGGGACTGTCTCTATATGTTGCCCACTTGTACTTCCCAAGCGCTTAGTACAGTGCTCTGCACACTGTAAGCGCTCAATAAATATGATTGAACGAATCCCCCAGGATAGTGGTGGAGTAACGGGGACTTTAGAAACCTCATCTCCTGACCCTTAATCAGGTGCTCTTTCCACTAAGCCACGCATGTTTTCCTTCACAAACACAACTGTCACACGAACTGCTCAGGTGTTTACCTGCCCCCTCCCCCGCCATGATTGAAATAAAATCAGTTAACATTCTCTTTCCTGCAAATGTTTCAAATACTCTGTGTTTTTCAGATCCAAGAGCTATTTGATCTGCTTCCGTTAATTCTTTAAGTAACTTCCAATAGATGGCAGCCTCTGCCCGAGAATTCATCCACAGAGGAGTGAGATTTCCTGCTCAGTTACCCGCGTTTCCCAGATGGAGCTCTTAGGGAACTGCACCGAGAACACGGGGCCAGCTCCTCTCCCAAAGTTTTACTCAACCAAAACTAGTATTTATTGAGTGGTTACTGTGTGTTGAGGCCTGTACTAAGCTTTTGGGAGAGTGTAATGCCATTGGTAAACCCAATCCCTCTCCTCGAGGAGTTTGTACTCAACGCTTGACCCAGGATTTGGAAACCAGGGTTCATTCAGGGCTCTGCCACTTGCCTGCTGTGTAAACCTGGACAAGTCACTTTACCTATCCGTGCTTCAGTTTCCTCCTCTGTAAAATGGAGATTGAGACTGTAAGCCCCACGAGGGATAGGGACCGTGTCCAACTGGATGATTTTTGTGTTTAGTATAGTTCCTGGCACATAGTAAGTGCTTACCAAACACCACTATTACTATTAGTAGTAGTAGTAGTAATATTGTTACTATTATTATCATTATTATGGGTTGGCTAGATTAGTGGAACCAGGAGCTAGAAGGAATTTGTGTAAGGGAGGAATTCATTTCGGGGGCTGGGCTGTGGCACCCCCACTTACTGGCTTCGGGATGGGCAGCCCCCTCCTAGCTCTCCCCAGCCTGAGATGAAGAGAAGTGCCATCCTAGGCTGGCCCTTGGCATCTCTCCAGCCCCGGGTCCCCCAGGACCAACTCCAACCAGTCTCCCCATGGTTTGGCAGTGGCTGGACAGCTCGCATCCATAAACTGAAGCCACTCCCCTGAAGTCCCAGGGGCTCGACAGACCAGTCTGGGGGTGCTGAAGGAGGTGCCAGGATAGATCTACAGCCATTTGTGGCCTTCACCCCCACCTAAAGTCCACTGGCAGGGATCCCACAGCATATTAGGAATGGTGAGCTGAGCTTCAGGGGGCGGTGGCAGCTCTGCCATCTGGCAGGCCCGGGTTCTGGAGGAGGCTGGCTGGAAATCTTCTCCGGACCCCCCTATTTTGACTCAGCCTGCAGGAATGTTCTGCTTATTAAAACCTGGTGTTCCCCTGGGCCTTATTGTTCTCTCAATTCCTTTTTACGTATGAGTCAGTGCTGGGCTCCGGGGAGGGAGACGTTCGGCTTCACAAGCCCCAGCGAGCAGGCGGGATGGGGCTAGGCCTGTGGAGGTGGAGATGCAGGAACTAAATATAGCCCCCGGGGCTGGACTCCCAGTTACTCATTAGGCTGAGGCATGAAGCACTTCAAGCCGCCCCACCCTTTCCCCATCTCAGGGCCATTTGGAGAATCTGGCTCCTGAAGGCAAGGCAGGGCCAGGCTAGGCCGGCCTAGGACGGGCTGGGCCTGGCTGGGCAGGGCTGGTCCCGGCCAGAACAGAAACAAGGTCCCAGAGTGCTTGAGGACCACATGAACATGGACGGGGCCGAGGCAGCATGAGCAGGGCCAGGCAGGGTCCGGTGGGACTTGGGGGACTGGACCTTGAGGCTAGGCTGGGCCTCCTGGGGCAGGTTTTGGGATCTGTGGGCTTGTCCTCTAGACTGCCACTTGTTGTGGGCAGGGAATGTGTCTGTTATTGATTGCATTCTCCCAAGTGCTTAGTACAGTGCTTCGCACACAGTTAGTGCTCAATAAAAACAATTGAATGAATGAACGGATGGCATGAGCAGGGTGGGGCATGTTGGGGGGCTAAAACAGTGTGGGTGGGGCTGAGGGGTGTGGGTGTGTGCGGGGCATATGGGACATCATGGGCAGTGCATACGGAACCTGTGTGCAGAGTAGAACACTGAATTGGGCACCTACTGTGTGTGCACAATGGGACACTCTGCTAAGCACTTACTGTGTGCAGAGCAGAGTACTGTAGTATGCACATACTATGCCCAGGGCGCCATGCCAGGAGCCTGCTGTGAGCGGAGCACTGCACTGGCTACTATCTGCAAACCACTGTACTAGTAGCCAACTATGTGCACACATGGTGAAGTCTATCAAGTACAGTGGGTGAGCCTTGTTGGCCCTGATATTTCAGGATCCAGCATTTAATATGAAGGAGTCAGCTCTAGTGACGGCATTCTGTACAGCGCCTTATAGCCTGTACGTGTCCACCGGGACATGTAGTTCAATGAGTCAGCAGGTGGGTAAGGGGAATGAATTTCACGAAGTACTTACTTTCCATTCATTCATTCATTCATTCATTCATTCATTCATTCATTCGTATTTATTGAGCGCTTACTGTGTGCTGAGCACTGTACTAAGCGCTTGGGAAGTATAAGTTGGCAACATATAGAGACGGTCCCTACCCAACAATGGGCTCATAGTCTACCAGCCAAGCCATTGGGAAAAAACTCAATTCTTCCCAGAATGCCAAAGTACCCAAACCTTGGGCATACAATTGTCCTAAGGGTCTGGGTTCAGCTCCTCCTCAGAAGAGGAAATCAAAAACAAGGGGAAATTATTCATGCCAGAGCAGGATCCATTTACAATCCAAAGGGAAGCAGCATGGCCTAGTGGAAAGATCAAGGACCTAGAATCCAGAGGAAGATGAAGGACCTAGAATCCAGAGGACCTGGGTTCTAATTCCAGCTCGGTTCCTTACCTGCTGTGTGACCTGGGGCAAGTCACTTAACTTCTCTGTGCCTCTGTTCCCTCACAAACAAAACGGAGATTCAATACCTGGTCTCCCTCCTACTTAGACTGTGAGTTCCATTTGGGACCTGATTATCTTGTATCTACTTCAGTGCTTGGCACCCAATAAGCGCTTAACAAATACCATAATTATTACTAGCATAGGGTCGATGACCAAAATCACACAGTAGGAACGTGGCAGAGTTGGGGTTAGAACCTAGGTTTCTTGACTCCCTGTCCTGTGCTTTTTCCACTAGACTGCATTCCTTCTCCTCCCAAGTGCTCTCTCCCCATTGGAATCTTGACTCAACTGCGGCCACCTCCCCCATTCCCAGGTACTTGCACCTTTGGGGGCCGAGTCCAAAAATAAGAATAATAACCTTGGTGTTTTTAAGCACTGTACCAAGTGCCAGAGTAGACACAAGATAAGCAAATTGGACACACAGTCCGTGTCCAGTGTGGAACTCGCAGTCTAAGTAGGAGGAAGAACGGGTACTGAATCCCCATTTTACAGATAAGGAAATGGAGGCACAGGTAAGTTAACTGACTTGTCCAAGGTCACATAGACATTTGGCAGAGCTGAGATTAGAATCCACATCCTCCGACTTCCAGGCCTCTGTTCTGTCCACTAGGCCTCGGTGTTTCCAACCCACAGAACTAGGCAGAAGGATCTGTGGCCATGAGAAACTCAGAGTTGAGAGCAAATGTGCTGTGCATAAATCATCAATGGAATTTATTGAGCGCTTACTGTGTGCAGGGCACTGTAGTAAGGGCTTGGGAGAGTAAGATACAACAGAGTTTATCAAGCAAAAACAATTTATCAAGCAAAAACTCCTCACTATTGGCTTGAAATCTCCCCATCACCTTGCCCCCTCTTACCTCACCTCCCTTCTCTCTTTCTCCAGACTAAGCCACACACTCCGCTCCTCTGCTGCCAACCTCCTCACTGTGCCTCGTTCTTGCCTGTCCCACCATCGACCACTGGTCCACGTCCTACCTCTGGCCTGGAATGCCCTCCCTCCTCACATCTGCCAAACTAGCACACTTCCCCCCTTCAAAGCCCTACTGAAAGCTAACCTCCTCCAGGAGGCCTTCCCAGACTGAGCCCCTCTTTTCCTCTGCTCCTCCCCTCCCCATTGCCCCTACTCCCTCCCTCTGCTCTACCCCCTCCCGCCCCACAGCACTTGTGTATATATGTACATATTTATTATTCTATTCAATTTATTAATGATGTGTATATATCTATAATTCTATTTATATTGATGCTATTGATGCCTGTCTACTTGTTTTGTTTTGTTTTGTTGTCTGTCTCCCCACTTCTAGACTGTTGGGTAGGGATTGTCTCTATTAGTTGCTGAACTGTACTTTCCAAGCACTTAGTACAGTGCTGTGCACACAGTAAGCCCTCAATAAATGCCACTGATTGACCTATTGACATGGTAGTCAGGAGACAGGTCAGTGGACAACTGTACTGTCTGTGGTAAAACTGGATGAAAAGGCACCCTAGTGAAGCTGTACAGTGAGGGCATTGTCCAGCAGATAAAGTGTGAGAGTGGAGAGCCAGGAGTCCATCCAGTGCATTTGTACTTGTCCATACTGTGGCCTTGGGCGGCCCTGGCCAAGCCCATGTGGCTGCGTTTCCATCATGTGTTACCCCGGGGCCGTTCTCTGGAACATGGTTGAAGACCCTCTGTGGAGCCATCTAGTCTCGGGAGCTCTGGCAGGGGACGGAGGCAGGACTCCTGGCTCTGACCCTGGTTTTATTTGGGCCTCGGATGGGCCTCAGTTTCCCCACACAGAGGGGAGAATATTTCCTCCTCTCCAAATTTCCCAGAGATATTTTAAGGATAAATGAGGTAATGCATCTGAAACAGCTACAACCCAGCTCATACACTTCACTTTTCTAATGCCAGCCTACTTGTCTCACCCACCTTTGATCCCTTGTTTACACCCTCACTCCCTCTTGCCTGGAACT